>NC_056732.1:602571330-602693830 GCF_019279795.1 Protopterus annectens
TAATCCTCTTGGTGAGGTACCTCCGTGGTCTTTCCAGCTGTTGCAGGTGTCTTGTAAGGTACATCCCAAATGGGGCATTGTACTCTATGATGGGTCTGATGGGTGATGAGTAGAGGGGCACAATAACCTCTTTTGTTCTAGATGTGAACCCTTTTGTGATTAGGTGGGCCACATAGAAGGATTTTCGAACCACCTTGGCAATATGGTTATCAAAGGAAAGATTACTATCTACTTGGGTCCCCAGATCCCTTATTACATTTTCTGTATTTAGGGGACTACCACGTATGTGGTAGTTCATGGGTACTTTGTTTTTTCCAAAGGGGATGACTAAGCACTTTTTGGCATTTAGCTTGAGGCCATAATTTTGACACCAGGTATCCGTCTCAGTGAGACTGTTCTGGAGGATGTCTGCATCACCAGGAGAGTTAATTATGGCCCCCAGTTTGCAGACGTCTGCAAACTTGGTCAGCCATAGTCCTTCTGTGCTTGTCTGTACCTCTAAGAAGTATATACCGAACAGGAGGGGTCCCAAGACTGAGCCCTGGGGGACGCCACTATATATCTAAATATATATCTATATATATATATCTATATATATCTATCTATATATATATATATATATATATATATATATATATATATATATCTATATCTATCTATATATATATATCTATATCTATCTATATATATATCTATATATGTATCTATCTATATATATATATCTATATATATATATATATCTATATATATATATATATATACATATATATATAAATATATAGATATATATTTATGTATATATATATATATATATATATATATATATATATATATATATATACACATATATCTATATATATATATATATATATATATATATATATATATATATATACATATGTACACACACACACACACACACACACACACACACACACACACACTCATATGTTAGTGATCCAAAAGTGTGTAAATACTCACGTAAACAGCATGTATAGAAATTTTATACCAAATATGGTGTAAACAAACACTGCTGCTTTAAGTTGGAATGCTTTGTTACCTTAGATAAACATGCTTTTTAAATAGAAGAGAGCAATTTTACTGTGTTTAGTTGAGCAGATTTAGTATTTGAATCAGTATGTGAATATCCACATAAATTAGGCTAGAGTTAGGTTTAAAATTAGACTTGGAGATCTTGTGGTTGTCTGTTACGCTTACTGTTAGGGCAAGGGATAGAGTATTTGAAGCAATTAAAGTTACATTAAAGGGCTATGGAAAGTCAATGCAGAGTGTGTTTGCCCTTTCTGAAGGGGGATCTGATGAATACAAAAGCAGCTCTGGACATAGGAAAGCAGAGCGAAATGAAAGGAAACACCAGGAGAAAGCTGGACTTTGTTCCTGTTAAAGGAGTCCTGAGTTACTGACACAGACTAAGACAGACACTTACTGAGAGAAACTATAACCCAACAGTATGGAACTGTTGAAGGTACTAGCTATACATTCATGGGTTCTTGTTATATAAGAAACAGAAAGCCAAATCCACAACAAAGAACTGCAAGTATGGTAGAATGCCAATCTGACAGAGGGAAATACTGAATTTTGCTAAGCAGTATGTGAACACATAAATTAGGACTAGAGTTAGGTTTAAAATTAGACTTGGGGATCGTGTGGTTGTCTGTTATGCTTACTGTTGGGTAAGGGATAGAGTAACATTAGTGTTATGGTAAGGACTATGGTTAGGGCCTGCCATCTCATTATCTTGACAGGAATATTTGGATTATGTTGATGATGTCTTTATCTGAGCAGATGGAAAGTTGCTATTCTTCCAATGAATAGTCAGAAGACATATTTTTGTCAAAAGCTGTAGGAGGAAAACAGGATACAGAATGCTAAATAATTGCAAAGCAATTAATTTTCTTTCAAACTAACAATTTTACTAAAAGTCAGGCAGTTATCTAACTGCTTGCAATTGCTTAGCAATTAATCAGTTAAGTAATTACTACTGCTTGGTATAGTATAATGTGGTAAAATGCATTTGTTACAAATTAATGAAATGATGAAGGGAGTTT
Source organism: Protopterus annectens (assembly GCF_019279795.1). Taxonomy (NCBI): domain Eukaryota; kingdom Metazoa; phylum Chordata; order Ceratodontiformes; family Protopteridae; genus Protopterus; species Protopterus annectens. The sequence goes on from NC_056732.1 coordinate 602,573,400, forward strand.
AAAATGAAACAAATTGCAAACAGAAATATGTTTTGTGAGGAACTAAAAAGGAGTATAGAATCCCATTTTTCTTTTGCTCTGGGCTCTGCCAGGAATTTTCGAAAAGAAGTTTCTAGAAACAAGTGAGGATAAAACAGAAAGGTGCCTGAATTCATGGGTGTGTCCATCTTCAATTATCTCCCTGAAACAGATGTCCTTGCTGATCTGAATTATTCAAGCTGGCTGCCAGAAAGGCTTTCTTCATACGCCTTTGCTGTGGGAGGAAGGTGTGAGAAACAAACTCGGGAGCTCTGTTAAACTCTTACTAAGGGCATTCTCAGCCAACTGACAATAAAAACTGTGACCTTGAGGCTGCTATTGACCAAATTGTTGTCCTAGCTAAACTACTGTTAATCTGCTGCTTTAAGGGTGCATAAGTGTATCACAATTAAGGACATTACTGGCTTTACTGATTTCTCTGGTCACAGAATAGGACAGAATAATGGCAGATGTACTGATGCTTGTACAACTTGCCCTCAGAGAGTGACTGACACTGATAGAAAAAAAAAAGTGAGAAGCATACATGACCAAAAGTGTTATTATTCTTATATCACTGCCCTACCACAGTAAAAACAGTGCTTGCAGGTATAAAACTGGAGATCAAGTTTACAGATAGCTATGTTAAGGAAAAATCATATGATAAATGTACACTGCTGCCTCAGGTAATACCAACATATGAAACACCCAGATAAGCTTTACACTGTAATCTGCAGATCAGAGTTACAATCCCTGACACCCCAAGGATTTCACTTACCTTACAATGAGCACAGTGACTTCCATTGCAATATTACCCACAGTAACTGAAACCGCACAACCCCACCCCCTCTCCCCCGTACAAATACACACTAAAGGAGTACATGCACACATACATATACACACACACACACACACACACACTCCCTTATGCACAAATACACAAATATATTCCAGAATGGGGGAGTAAATGATCATTTTCCAGTAACCAACACCATCTCCTCAATTTATGGTAATGCTGCCACCAGCCAGGATACACTTCAGAAACCAAGAACACAAATCACTGCTTAATCTTCAAATCAGCAAACCTTTAAAAATGTTAATAGTAGCATTTGCTCTGAGCAGCCCCTCTTCAAGTAGGCAGATAACCAGTGGCCAAAGCATCACATTTATCATAAGCAATTATGCTAATACTTAAAAAATAGATCACCAAACACACGTATTTAAAATTAAACAGTAGGCAGACGTGAAACCAAGATTATTTTATTCCACAACAATGAGCGCTTTCATCCAAGTTACACAGACTTCATCAGTAGCCCAAGTAACTCGGATGAAAGTCCTCACTGCTGTGGAATAAAAAATCTTGATTTCACTTCTGTCTCCTTCTTTTGGATTCCTGGTTGGATTATTTTATTTTTTGTTGTTTAAAATTAAATAGTAAAATTCTTGATTTAAAATAAATATAATAAGGCATTTCATTTTAAAAGTAAACGTGCATGCAGAGATAATCCTGCACAATAATTTTAAAACAAATGTTTCGAATGACAGATGACCCACAGCAAACACTACCACCTGGTTCACACCCTAATTAATTTTAGCTAAAAAACAATATGCCTCATTCTTTACTAGCTTTCAAGATCAAAACAGAATCTGCAAAATTATTATGGGCAGCTCATTTTTTACATATATACATATACATTACATATATATATATATATATATATATATATATATATATATATATATATATATATACATTCTTATCACTTCACTAAAAGACCATTTCACTGAGACCAAATTACCTAAAGTTCATTTCACTTAAATCTCATTTCACTGACAAGTAGTAATCTAAGGCACGTCACAGGTATATGTCTTTTTCTCCACTGTAGTGCGATCCTGGTGTTAGTATATATAGTTGGGGGGGGGGGCATAGCCCTGCACCTAGTTGGGTTTTACCAAATAATGTAAAACAAAACCAGACAACAGAAAACCAAATTAAGTGTGGAGCTACACCCCCATAACACCCCCCACACTCCGCCTAACTATATATACTAACACCAGGATGGCACTACAGTGGGGAAAAGGACATACACCTTTGACTTGCCTTAGAGTACTACTTGTCAGTGAAATGAGTTTTATGTGAAATGAACTTTCAGTGAAATGAACTTTAGGTGATTTGGTCTCACTGAAATGAGTGTCTGAAATGGTGTTTCAGTGAAGTGATACGAATCCATACATATATATATATATGTATGTATATATATCTATACATATATATATATATATATATATATATATATATATATATATATATATATATACACACACACACACACACATACACACACACAAAAATATAGATCTAGATATATACATGCTTCAGGTGGTAAAAAATTTTGGAAGCTGCTTTTCTGTTTCCATAGTTGCATACTTCCCAAATTCTGGTCAGGGAAGTCCTGAATGAAGTAATAAATGTCCTTTGCTTTCAGTAGCATCTTCAAGGAGCATTAGGCTTCAAGCACTGGAGATGTATGCAGAGCACAGCACTGTTAGTTTTGCATTCAAACTATAGTGTATTCCCACAGCAGCAAATGTATACTTTTTTATAAAATTTCACACACTGTTACCTATTTAGTAAAAGGCAAATAAATGCAACTTCTTTTACTTTCATGTTTTAAAGTGTTTATATTTCCTCAATGTAATACAGTTATACTACAACTTAGTCCACTTCTCTTACTTTTCCCTTTTCTCTGACACAGCAGTAACATTTTTCCCAGCTTAATACACTTTTTCACAGAACTCACCAAAAGAAGTGATTTCTTTGCAGTCCAACTGCTTACATTTTTTTCCATGCAGGGTAATTTTTGAAAGTTTTGCCATATCATGAAAAAAATAACAATAAAACTTGGAGGAAATGCCAGTTGAAAATGACTTGCAGTGAATGATGCTGGGCAAGTTCATTCCTGAGATGACAGGAAAAAAATCTGAGAGAAAGTGCCTGATACTCTTTTACAGACTAACATAAATGCTCAAAGGTGGAGTAGACACAAAGGACATCAGATATGCACATGGCAGCATACATTCCTAAGTTTAAGGAATATTATGCAACAAAGCCCTGAAGCAAGATCTGCTGTGGGGCCATAACTGACATCATGCAAACAGAAGTGAAAAGAATTCATTGTGTACACCTCTATGGAAAATGAAGTGGGCATAACAGAAGTATCTGCATGCATAATAAAACAATTAGAGGACAAAATATATTTGACCTAGTCCTAATTAATACATCCACTACATGTACCACCCTTCCAGGTTCTGAATCGCTGGTTAAGTCTGACTATAAATCTGTTAATGTTCTCTTTCAAAATCTTCAGACACTTGCAGTCGTAATTCCAATTCTGAATTCAAGAATTTTAAACAGATAAACCTCCTCAAATTCTGTGATAAGCTATTAAAATTAATGGATAATGACAACAGACCAGACACAGCTGATGTTTATACAAAGGAGTTCTGTTCCTACACAGACAATTGCCTAGATCTGGCCTTCCCTACTAGAGCCAAATGTAATAGGAAGTGTAAGAACAAATCAGCCTGGTGGTCCACCAGCTTAAATAAGCTCCTTAACAAGTAAAAGAAAAACGTCAATCATACAACAGATCTATAATTTCTCATACTAAACATTACATTGGTAATATCAGTTGTTGTTGTTGTTTGTCTTTCGGCTTTTTCTGGTAAGGGGTCGCCACAGCAGAACTTCAGTCCGCTAATGACTGGCAGTAGATTTTTACGAAACACCGAGGTGCCAGCTCGACGCCCAACCTTCAACAAAGGCACGCCCATTTACGCACGCATGCCTTTCGAACGGTACCCAACCGTGGGGAGGACATGGAGATTCCACACAGAAGGCACTTCCAAGCCCAGCCGAGAATCGGTAATATCAGTAAAGAACTAAAGGTTACTACCAGGTCTAGTAAGAAAAGTCCTTCTTTAGTTACATTAGGAAACCAAGCTGTGTTCTAAACTTATCTAAAATGGTACTACTCAGTCAGACCCAGGAGATGTAGCAAATACACTAGTAGACAAATTAAGTACAAACATTACCCCTGAAATAACTATCTTAATTACACAAATTCACAAATTCCTTAACCCCTCATAGCATCACAAGGAAACAAGTACTGAAGGTGCTTTCTGCAACCAAAAATACTACTTCACACACACACACACCGAAACACACACAAACACAGACGTATTCCAGAATGGGAGATAAATAATTATTCAATGAGGCCTCAAAATTTACTTGAATGCCAAATAGTATAAAACATGCCCTTCTGCAGCCTTCTCCTTATTTTTTTAATCTGAACTAAACTACAGAATTTGTTCCAGAAGCATAATGAACTGCAGTGGTTATGACACTACATAAGGGTGGCACTACCACTGACTTGGGAAACTACAGGCCCATTACCCTGAACAGTCTGATTTGCAAAGCCATGGAATGCATCATATCTGAGGCGTGCTGTGAAAAACCTTAGGCTAGACTTGCATCAGTCTGACTTTATCAAAGGGAGATTCTGTCTACTCACATTAGTTTATTTCTTTAAGAAGGTCACACAGGTTTTAGACAGTGGTCAATCTGTTTACAGATCTTATCTGGATTTAACAAAAGCATTTAACAATATACCCCATCATGGGATCATTAATAAGCTAAGAAACTTAAAAGTATCTACTTCACTGAAAGGTGACCAGCCAAATGGCTGAATGATAGAACCCATAGGCTCCTGTCAAATCATCTAGGACAATTCACTAAATTTACTTTCATTGAATGTTCATCTTTCTCCATTACTGTGTGACCTCAGAATTGGTATATATACATTTGTGAGGTATGGGGGATGTCCCCCTACATGGGGAGTGCAGGGGGGGTGGGGCTTATCATCTTCAAAAAAAGACTACACACAACAATGGTACCAGGAAGAAATAAGGACCAACCACTAGTAAAATACTAGTGGAATAAAACGAGCTGATGAGCAGCAAAAATAACACACTCGTTATTTTTGCTGCTCACAACCTCATTTTATTCCACTAGTATTTTACTAGTGGTTGGTCCTTATTGCTTCCTGGTGCCATTGTTGTGTGTAGTACTTTGGTATTTTTCAGCACTACACTTTATTTTGTGGACATCTGCAAAAAAATAACTTTTTGGATGTTCAATGAAAGTAGTTTGGTAAACATTGTTCACGTTTTCTGTATTCACTGAAACTGCTTGGATTAGTCTACATGTATCTAAACATAGAAAGCTAAGATGGCAGTCACCTCCCCAGAAAGTATGAAGGCAAAAGTACAGTTGTGTAACTAAATTTACCATAACAGTAGATGCTCTAATGATCGCTGCTGCAATAGCTTAAGCTATATGGGTTATATTCTGCTAAAGATATAGTAACCGGCCAGCTAACTGAAAGACAGGTTTGAGCACCAAGCCCTTCAGAACTTTCAAGCCGACTGACAGGAAGGCTAAACCTCGACAGAACAATTGCTAGAAACAACAAAAAACAAATGTCCATACCCTAGCATAACAAACACATCATAAAACAAGGGGGATGGAGAGAGAGAGCAGCTACTGCAGCAATGATCTTTCGAACATCTATTGTTATGATTAAATTACACAGCTGTACTATGTTCATCATATTGATCACTACTGCAGTTGCCTATGTTTTATGGGTATATTACCATAACTTAGAACATCTGGCAGGTGGTAGGAGAGGGGTCCAGGAGCCTCTGGGAGAATGATCCTAGCAAATCCTGCCCTAGAGCTGGAAAAAGAAACTAGCTTGTATTACCTTGTAAAAGTGTGTAGAGTATCACATCGCTGCAACTAGAATATTTCTATAGTCCAGCCCTTTCAAAAAAGCCACAGATGTCAAGACCTAGTATACCCTGACCCAGCCTGGAATACTTTTGTTGGGAGTGGGAAGAGCAAAAGGTAATAGTCTGAAACAACTACTTAGAAATAGTCTGTTTTGACACATGCTCCTTCCTTCACAAGAAATGAACAACTAATCAGAAGTTCTGAAATATGTTATTCTGTCAAAATAGTATCTGAGTTATCTATGGACATCCAGTAAGTTCAGGAAAGAAAACAGGGAGATGGGTAGTTTAGTTTGGCTTAAGGTAAACTTGGATAGCACTTAAGACAAAAGAAGGATTAGTTCTAAAAGGAACCCTGTTTCTATGGAAAATGAGATAAGGTTTATCAACAATAAGTCTGCAACTCAGATACTCTTCTTCGTGCAGAGGTCAGAGCAATCAGTAAAACTGTTTTCATGTTAAGAATCTCAAGTCAGCCTGATGAGCTGATTCAAATGTAGCAAATGTTAGCTTCTGTAACATACAATTAAAATCTCGAGGAGGAGCTACTGTACTTCTTTGAGGTCTCTTATGTAGTACCCCTTTCAAAAAAATTTTGGCATGTGAATGTATTGAGAGTGGGATCCATAGGCAGACATGCTGGAATGGCTACAAATTTACTTTGATAGAGGAGTAAGGCCACAGGAAAGTAACTCACACAAATATTGAAACACTAGCCCTCAATGGGTGCTGCTTATTTTGTTGGCATCAACTAGAAAACCTTCTCCATTTGCTTATATGTGATCTTTTAGTAGGTGTTTTTTTTTTTTTTTTTTTTTGCTTCCATTAGTACCTGCTGCATGTCCTCAGTAAACAGGTTAGTCGAATGTATTAATACCCTATCATCCAGACAGTCAGCTGAAGTTATTTGATGTTTCAAACACCCTTGTTCTTGTGTGAATATATACAGTCTGTGAGGAACCCTATAATAACTACCTCAGGCCATTTCCAAAAGAAGGGAGAACCACCACTGCCTGAGCCAGAAGGGAATGACCACAATGATTTCGGAGGATTCTTTCTGAATCTTCCAAAGTACCCTGGATATAAATGGAAAGGGTACAAAAGCATATATAAACATTCATGGTCAAAGAAAAGAAAAGACATTTGCCTACCAGGCCTCCCTGCATGGAGTCCTGGAGCAGAACTTTGTCAGCTGATTGTTCAGAGAGGAGGCAAACATGTCTACTTGAGTAACTACCCACAGATAAATCACATCTTGGAAGATCCCCTGATCTATTTTGTATTTGTGAGGGTCTGCCCTCATCCTGCTCAGCTTGTGCTGAGGACCAAAGGTGATTCAGAAAGCTGAGTGCTCTGATAACAGCAAAAAGAAAGTTACATACTCACCATAACGTTCCATGTTTGTTGTCCATGATCTCGCCTTCATTCTTGCTGGTTGGGTTCGGAACAGAGCATCAGTTCTGACTAGGCTACATACTAAAGCTCGAGAGCTTTCACTGGCTCGAGGCTATACTATTTCCCATGATGCCTAGCGGCTGTTCCCCAGATTTCATTTGAGAACTAACACTAGACTATACCAACTCATCCCATAAAAGCAAAGAGGAATAGATGCGCTGCCCCTACTCTAAGACAGGTGTGAAGAGAGTCAGGCACCTATAGCCAATTCATAGTTCCTCTCGATCCTCTTGGAAGGGGGAAAGGAGGGTGGGTCGCAAGAATGAAGGTGAGATCATGGACAACAAACATGGAACGTTATGGTGAGTACATAACTTCTTTATGTTATGTTGTCCTATCTCGCCTTCATTCTTACTGGTTGGGACAGCGTCCCCAGCACCTCATCTTGGGTGGCTCAAGGGAATAAACTCTTCAGAACTGTAGATCCAAAGGAAGCCCTGTTCCGGGAGGCCACATCTACTTTGTATTGAGTAATAAAGGTATGAGGGTTGACCCATGTGGCAGCTGCACAAATTAAGTCCAAAGGGAGTTTGGCTTGGAAGGCAGTTGAAGTAGCCATGGTTCTAGTTGAATGATCTGTAATTTTACCTGGCAGCTGTTTGTTATGCAGGTTATAGACATAAGCGATGGTATCTGTGAGACATTTTGATAAGGTGACCTTTGAAACTGTAACACCTTTCCTATTATCTGAAAAAGACACAAAGAGTTGGTTAGATTTTCGAAATTCTTTGGTCCTATGTATGTAAAAGCATAGTTGTCTTTGCACATCCAACTGATGAAGCTTGTATTCTGCCTTGTTGCCATAATTAGGGAAAAATACAGGTAACTAATAGACTAGTTCAAATTGGCCTCAGAACAAACTTTTGGTAGAAAGGAAGGATTCGTTCTGAGGGACACACTGTCTTTATGAAAGATTAAACAGGGAGGACAAATAGACAGAGCTTGCAATTCTGATACTCTTCTGATAAAAGTAATTGCTGTTAAAAAGATTGTCTTCCAAGATAAGAACTTTAGTGAGCACAAGAAGGCTGATTCAAAGGGAAGTGAGGTCAAAGACAATAATACCAAAGTGAGGCCCCACGGAGGAGGAGGTTCTCTTAAGGAAGGCCTTAGAAGAAAGGTACCCCTGAGAAAGGCTTTGCATAATCTATGGGACATGATGTTCGACCCCATGTCTCCTACATGGTAATTTGAAATAGCAGCTAGTTGCACTCTTACTGTGGCTACTGCTGCACCTTGATCGAAAATTTCTGTTAAGAATTCAAGAATCGCAGATACAGGAGCTGTAAAGGGATCTATGCTGTTTCTGTCTGCCCAATAATAGAATCTCTTCCATTTATTTGCATAAAGTTTCCTAGTTGTATTCTTGTGTGATGAAACCAGAATATGCTTTACTGCCGGGGATAAATCTGGAAGCCTGACTAAGACTGAATGTGGAGTAACCAAGTTGTCAGCTTGAGATTTTGAAGGGAGGGGTGGAGTATTCCTGACTGATGAGTCAGGAGGTCCAGCACTGGCTCCAGAATCCTGGGCTCCTCTAGAAGATGGGGCCATAGGTAGGGAAAAAAAAATTGTCGAGGCCAGTAAGGGGCAATGAGAATTAGCTTGCGACTCAATGACTTAGCTTTCTGGAGTACCTTGTGTATTAACGGAAATGGAGGAAAGGCATACAGAAGTCCCAGGGAGCAATCATGCACAAGTGCATCCCTTGATGACTCCCCCATAGGGGGGACTAGGGCAAAGTGGCTGCTGCATTTGGTGTTGATGGACATGGCAAATAGATCGCAGCAAGGCTGGCCCCACTTGCAAAAAAAATTCTGTTCCCAATCTTTTGCTTCAGAGACCACTCGTGAGGCATAAAGATCGCTCTGCTCAACCTATCTGCTATTACACTGGACTTCCCCGGGATATGCATTGCAGTCAGAAAACGTTGAGAGGAAATTGCCCATTGCCATACTCTGAGCCTCCCAACATCGGGTGTAAGATTTGGTTCCCCCTTGCTTGTTGATGTACCACACTACTGACATATTGTCTGAATTGCAACAGTACCTGTGTTGAGAGCTGTGGAATGCTTGCAATGCCAGAAGCACCACGCTCATCTCTAGGACATTTATGTGCAGGTGGTACTTGTGCTCCTGCCAAGTCCCTTGGACCATCTGTGCCAGATAATGCCCCCCACCCTATCTCAGAAGCGTCCGTGGTCACTGTGGCTACAGGATGGGGAAATACAAATGGTCTGCCTATAGTTACCTGGTCATAGGGAAGCCACCATTGTAGGTCCTTCCTGCAGGTATTTGTGATGAGAATTTTGTGGGACATAGGCAACTCCTGCATGGACCACTGGGCAAAAAGAAACCGCTGTAATATTCTCATGTGTAGACGTGCCAATGGAAATAATGTGAATGTCGCTGCCATTGAACCTAGGACTTTGAGGACAAATTTGGCTTGTACTTTTTTCTTCTTGATTAGTATGGAAAGTTGGTGGTGTAGTGTCTGTACTCTTTTTTGAGGCAGTTTTGCCACCATATTTCTTGTGTCTAAGTCTGCCCCTATAAAGGTAATATGCTGAGATGGCAACAAGGCAGATTTTACCGTAATTCCCAGCTGAGAGCAGAGGTGAAGGGTGGAGTCTCTTTTTCTGGGTAGTAGATGCTCGGTGGTGGAGGTCAGGAGCCAATCTTCGAAGTATGGAAACACCAGGAATCCTTGACGTCTCAGATGAGCCGTTACTACTGCCATGCACTTGGTAAACACTCTGGGGGCTGTAGTGAGACCAAAAGGCAGAGCTCTGAACTGGTAATGACAGTCTCCCAGCCGGAAGCGCAGACACCTTCTGGATCACCTGTCCATCTTTATATGGTAGTGCGCATCCTGAAGATCTATCGAGCAAATCCAACTGTCTTGTCCCATAAAAAGGGAGTATAGACTGCAGTGTTATCATCTGGAACTTCGTCTTTTTGACCGACTTGTTTAGTCTGTTAAGATCTAGAACTGGTTTCCAGTTCCCTGTCTTTTTCAGAACTAAAAAGGACATTGAGTAAATTCCCGATCCGACTTGGTCTGTGGGGACTTCTTGAAGGGCTCTTTTTTCTAGCAACATTTGGATCTCTAGGGTTGCTTGATCCCTTTGACTGGGTGGAATGTCTGGGATGGACTTTGACAGGAGAGGTGAACGGGAGAAGGGAATTTTGTATCCTCTGGATATGATGGCCTGTACTCATTGGTCTTGAGTTAAGTCTAGCCAGGCTCTTGGGTATAGTGATAATCTCCCCCGACTGCCTCCAGAGGTGGGCAGGCGGGCCTCCTTTCAGGAGCGCTGGAAGGGTCAACCCGCGAACGTATCTCTGTCACCCTGATTCTGCAGACCCAATCTGCCGTGTCTTCTATTATTTCCCCTCTGCCCCTGGGGGAAAAATCACCATGAGTGTCCAGCGAGGCTCCCTTGGATTTTCGGAATCACATCTTTCCGCTCTTCTGGCCCTTGGGATAGGGCCTTGTTGGGAAAAAAAAACATACTTCCACAGCAGAAAGAGTCTTGCCATCCTGATCACTCCTGGTTAGGGTCTCTTTCACTTTTGGCCCAAACAGGGATGAGCCATCAAAAGGGGCATCAATAAAGGAAGACTTGAAGGGTTCAGCAAAATCACAAAGATGCATCCAGGAATGTCTCCTAAGATCTGTTCCTGTACCTGCTGCCCTACTCGCTCCATCAGCTGCATAGGAAATGAGGCTCATGGATGAGTTAGTAATAGAGGTTAAGGTCACAAGCTGAGAGTTAATTTTGTCAGACAACCCCTGAGCTGTAGCACCTTGTAGGGTATCTCCTAACTCCTTAAGGAGATCCCTCTGCAAGTGAGTAAAATGGGATAGGTAGTTCAGCGACCTAAGGGTAAAGGCTGCTGAAGAAAACATACGCTTCCCGTATCTGTCCATCATACAAGATTCCTTATTTGACGGGTGGACAGATGCAGATGTTTCAGCGAGTTCCTTCTTAGTGGCCGCCGCAACCACCAGAGCATCTACTGGGACTCCCTTTGTTAGAAACTGTTTGTCCTCTGGGGCCGTGACAAATATGTTTGGCCTCCTTGGAACTGGCTCCACAGACTTCGGAGAGCCCCACGCTTTCTGACTGACCACACCCAGTCAAAAGGCGGAGTCACCCAAGAGGTGGAAGGTCGAGAACCAAATGCCTCCAGGTATACAGGTACACTGACATCCTCAGAAGGGGAAAGGGATTTCCAGCCACTTCTCTGTTTCAGGATCTGTAAGATGTCTGAAAATTAGATATCCTCAGAGGGTGACTGTGAGGACCCTTCAATTCCTCTAAGTCAGTATCAGATGTGACAGACTCGGGGGAGTCTATGTGTTTCCTCTTACAAATTCTCTTCTGAGGGACCTCTTCGGGGGGGGGGATGTTCCAGAGAGGTTTTGGAAGAGAGGGCTTCGCCCATTGGGGTGTCTTGTGGCATTGGTTCTCTATGCATGGGTTGGAGGAGTGATGTAGAGGTTGACACTGGGCCCTTAGGGGGAAGAGTAGCTGTAGCCGAGGGTGGAGCAGTCTCAGAGGAAAGCACACTCCTCATCCCCTTGAAGGCACCCCAATCCAGGCAGGCCAGAGAGAGACTCCCGGTCCAAGGAGCCAGGAGATCTCCCCTGAACAAAGGACAAGGGGTCTGAGGCAGATGTGGGCACCAAACTGACCTGTGCCAAAGCTCTGAGTGGAAGAGTCTGATCCGACAAGGGTCCGGTCCTACTCCCCCCCCCCCCGGAGCCGATGAGGGAGTTTCGGCCCCCAGACCTTTCGACAGAAGAGAGTATCGAAGTGGCCAGAGCTGACATTGGCACCGAAACATCTGGAGCAGACTTCGGAACCGAAGGTTCCACCACAAGGACTTCCAGGCACGCTGGCTCTGAACTCAACTGAATCGGCGGAGGAACCGAGGATAAAGGCACTATTGGAGTCAGCTCCATGACATTCTGGGCTGGGTTGGTAAGAATTTTTGCCAAGGCCGGTGTACGAAGCAACTTTCTCACCACTCAGTCCACATCATCATCTGAAACGCTCTGAGAGGAACGGGAGGACTTATAGCTACCAGCCACAGATTGAAGTAAAGGAAACAGTGGCACCGACCGAATCCGTTCCAATGACGGTAACCGGCTCCTCTTTTTACTACTTGACAACTCCAAAGACACAGGTGGAGCTGAAGTAGATTTTTGTTTGTCGGAACTGCTAGGTATCGGTTCCGAAGAAATTGGCTGATCGTATCTCTTCGATGACTCCGAGCCCAGAGCTGAAGAAGTTTTTGGAGTTTTGTCTACAGTTTTTAAGCCTGACTGCCTTCAACTGTATCAAAAGGTCCCTTCAATAAACCCCTGAGAATAAGTTTGTTTTTCCTTTCCTGCAGGACCCTTGAACTGAACCCATGACAGATCGAACAGGAATCCTGCAGGTGGACGGTGCTGGTGTGACTGCCAGTAAGAGATATTTTCTGAATGCACGAGTCACACTTTTTAAATCCTGACTGCTTAACTTCTTTAGACACCCTGACACAAAGGTACTAAAGTCAAGAAAAAAGAAACAGTAACTACTTTGGTAACAAACACCACTTCACAATAAGCAAGGATAGTAAGGCCTCAATATGCATAAGATATGGAGAGATAAATATATATATGTCTTACAATGAGAAGATTTTATCCATGCTTACAAAATTAGAAGTTATGTACCTACCATAACGTTCCATGTTAGTTGTCTTCTTCTCGCCTTCTTTCTTGCTGGATGGGTTCGGAGCCGATCCTCGGCTCCGACTCGGCCACTCTAAAAGCTCGAGAGCTAGTTCCATGGGCTCGAGGCTCCCCTATATCCCACAATGCTAGGCGGTAACCCCTCAGATCTCGTTTGAAAGCTAAGCCCAGCAAGGAAATTCCATAAAAGGAACAACACAAACTCCTCTAGGTCTCTCCAGGCTAGGGGTAAGGAGGGTGGGACGCAAGAAAGAAGGCGAGAAGAAGACAACTAACATGGAACGTTATGGTAGGTACATAACTTCTAAATGTTAAGTTGTCTATCTCGCCTTCATTCTTGCTGGATGGGACCGTGTCCCTAGCACCTTGTCCCGGGTGGCCTATCGGAACAGACTCTTGAGTACAGTGGTACCAAAGTTAGCTCGGTCCCTAGAGGCCAAGTCCAACTTATAATGAGAAATGAAGGTATGGGGAGAAGCCCAAGTAGCTGCAGAACAAATCGAATCAATAGGCAGCCTATCTTGGAAAGCTACAGATGCGGCTAAAGCTCTAGTTGAATGAGCCCTGGGTTTGGATGGCAACTGTTGATGTCTGATCTCATACACAAGGGTAATCAACGAAGTAAGCCATCTAGAGAGAGATACTTTAGAAACTGGAAGGCCCATTCTACCTTCTGCATAAGAAACAAACAGTTGATCAGACTTCCTGAATTGTTTGGTCCTGTCTAAATAGTACCTAAGTTGGCGATGAACGTCTAAGCAATGTAATTTTTGTTCTGACCTGTTCGAATAATTAGGGAAGAACACAGGAAGATCAATGGTTTGATTCAAATTTGCCAGTGAAGCTACCTTAGGCAAAAAGGACGGGTTAGTACGTAAGGACACCCTATCCTTATGAAACAAAAGATAAGGGGGTCGACTACACAGAGCATGAAGTTCAGAGACTCTTCTAGCTGAAGTGATAGCTACTAAAAAGAGTGTTTTCCAAGATAGTAACTTCATTGAACATGAAGCCGCAGGTTCAAAGGGGGGGAAGAATTAAGGATGCTAGAACCAAGTTGAGATCCCATAGAGGAGGAGGATCCCTGATAGGTGGTTTGAGGAGAAAAACTCCCTTTAAAAAGGCTTTGCAGAGTTTGTGAGACATAATGGAGGACTCTGAGACTCCAACATGAAAGTTCGATATTGCTGCCAATTGAACTTTGATGGTGGACGGAGACGAACCTGAGTGGAAAAGTTCGGCTAGAAAGTCTAAAACTGATTGAATGGAAGCAGTGAAAGGATCTATATTCTTTGACTGCGCCCAACAGGAAAAACGTTTCCACTTACTATGATAAATCTTCCGAGTGGAAGATTTATGAGAGGCTATCAAAATATCTCGAACTGAGTGAGATATTAGAGGAAGCCTGGCTAGAGTTGGAATTGGAGGAACCACGCTGTGAGGTTCAGAGAAGGGAGGGAGTGGTGCAACTGACCCGACTGATGGGTCAAGAGGTCTGGAACTGGGTCCAGATGCCAAGGTTGCTCCAACAGATAACGGTGGAGAAATGGGAACCAAACCTGTCGAGGCCAGTAAGGGGCAATGAGGATCATGGAAGCTTTCTGAGCGATGGCTTTCTGTATTAGCTGAGATATCAGTGGGAAGGGAGGAAAAGCATACAGAAGTCCCCGGGGCCAATCATGTACTAGAGCATCTCTGCTGGGGTGGCCTGGTTGGGGAAAGAGGGTGAAAAAATCGTCGCACTTGCTGTTTTGGGGAGTAGCGAAAAGGTCGCAGCAAGGCTGGCCCCACTTTCGAAAAACTTTCTCCAACACTGAATTCTTCAGAGACCACTCGTGAGGCATGAGAATAGCTCTGCTCAATTTGTCCGCAATCACATTGGACTTCCCGGGAATGTGTGTTGCTAACAGAAACCGCTGAGAAGAAATCGCCCACTGCCACAGTCCGAGTGCCTCTCGACATAGGGGGTAAGATCTGTTTCCGCCTTGTTTGTTGATGTACCACACTACAGACATATTGTCTGTCTGAATTGCTATAGTTCCCTTGGGAAGAGAGTGTTGTAAGGCTTGCAACGCTAGAAGCACTGCTCTCATCTCTAGGACATTTATGTGCAAGTGACACTCGAAAGGTTGCCACATGCCTTAGACCGTCCTGCCCTGGTAATGCCCCCCCCCACCCGATCAGGGAGGCGTCCGTTGTCACTGTAGCAACCGGAGGGGAAGGGAGGAAAGGTCTCCCTAGGAAGAGCTGGGGAGATGTGATCCACCAAGAGAGATGATTCTTGCACGATTGTGTTATCCGAATAGGATGGGACATTGGAAGTCGTTGGAAAGACCATTGTGTGAAGAGCATCCATTGTAAGATTCTCATATGGAAGTGAGCTAATGGTAGAAGAGGGATGGCCACCGCCATAATCCCTAAGACCTTCAGGATCAATCTGGCTTTGACTTTGTTGCTCTGCAAGACAAGAGAGACCTGTCTGTGTATGTCTGCTATTCTCTGCTCTGTGAGTCTGGCTGACATGTTGACTGTGTCTAGATTTGTGCCTATGAAGGTAATAACATGACAAGGCGACAAGACAGACTTTTCGTAATTTATTGAAATGCCTAGTGTTTGACATGTGTGAAAAGTGTAGTCTCTGGCAAGAAGCAAAAGATGCTTGGTGGGGGCTGTAAGGAGCCAGTCGTCTAAATACGGAAACACTTGGAATCCTTGTCGTCTCAGATGAGAGGCGACCACTGCCATGCATTTGGTAAACACTCGGGGGGCTGTAGTGAGTCCAAAGGGCAGGGCCCTGAATTGGAAATGACTGGTTCCCAGCTTGAAGCGGAGGAATCTCCTGGAGCGTTGACTCATTCTGATGTTATAGTACGCATCCTGGAGATCTATTGAGCACATCCCGTTGTCCCGCCCCAAAAGGGGTAGAATGGACTGCAGCTTGACCATCCGTAACTTTGTTTTCTTGACAAACTTGTTCAAGTTGCTGAGATCCAAAATGGGTCTCCAGTCCCCTGTTTTCCTTGGAACCAAAAAGAATTTGGAGTAGATTCCGGATCCTTGTTGGTCTGCTGGAACTGGTTGAATGGCTCTTTTTGCAAGCAGCTTTGAAATTTCTAGTGCTGCTTGCTCCCTTTGACTGGGTGGAACGTCTGGAAGGGATTTTTTGGATTGCTTTGGAATGAGAAAGAATGGGATTCTGTAGCCTTCGGAAATGATAGACTGTACCCACTTGTCTTGAGTTGGGGATACCCAGGCTTCTGGGTACAGAGATAATCTTCCCCCGACTGCCTCCGAAGGTGGACAGTTGGGCAACACCTCAGGGATGCTGAAAGGGCTTGTCGGAAAAGGTTTCTCGACTGCCCTGATTCTGTGGGCCCCCTCTGCCTCTAGGACAGCGTCTACCATTATTGTTCCCCCCTCTGCCTCTAGAGGGGAACCGACTCTGTGCGTCAGGCAAATCTCCCTGAGATTGTTTGCGGAACCACATCTTTCCCCCCTTCTGGCCTTTGGGGTAAGGCCTAGAAGGAGTAGAA
Source organism: Protopterus annectens (assembly GCF_019279795.1). Lineage (NCBI taxonomy): Eukaryota > Metazoa > Chordata > Ceratodontiformes > Protopteridae > Protopterus > Protopterus annectens. Next base: position 602,589,998 of record NC_056732.1, read on the forward strand.
AAATGGACTCCGACGGCAGAGAGAGTTTTGCCATTAGTCTCGCACCTAGTCAGGGTTTCCTTCACTTGAGGACCAAAGAGGGATGATCCATCAAAAGGGGAGTTAGTGAAGGACGCCTTGAAAGGGTCCGCAAAGTTACATAGCTGCATCCAGGCGTGCCGACGTAAGGCCACACCTGTACCTGCCGCTCTACTCACTCCATCCGCCGCATATGAAAGGAGGCGCATGGAGGAGTTAGTTATAGAATTAAGGGTCGCCAGCTGAGAGTTCATCCTATCCTGAAAACCCACAGCTGTTGGGTCCTTTAACATTTCGCTCGCTTCCTTGAGCAAATCCCTCTGAAGACGAGTGAAATGACACAGGTAATTCAGCAAGTGCATAGTAAAGGTCGCTGACGAGAACATCTGCTTCCCGTACCTGTCCATAGTCCTAGACTCCTTGTTAGGAGGATGAACAGGCACCGAAGGATCAGCTAACTCCTTCTTGGTGGCCGCAGCCACCACCATAGCATCAACAGAGACGCCTTTGGTTAAAAATTCTTTGTCCTTGGGGGCAGTGATAAATTCTGATGGTCTCCTGGGGGTGGGTTCCACTGAGTCAGGAGCCATCCAGGCCTTCTTTGCCACCACTTGCATGAGGGGGTCAAAGGGAGGGGACACCCAGGAGGTGGAAGGGTGAGAGCCAAACGCCTCAAGATACACCGATTCATCCTCTGAAGGGTTGAGGGCTGGCCAATTCCGCCTCTGTTTTAAGATTTCGAGGATGTCTGCAAAGGAGACATCTTCAGACGGGGAACGAGGGGAACCTTCAGAATCCTCTAAATCAGTGTCAGAGGTGACAGACTCAGGGGAGTTAATGTGCTTCCTCTTGCACTGCCTCTTCCTAGGGGCCTCTCCTACCGGGTCAGGAGAGGCCTCGGAAGAGGAGGAGATCCCCACTGGGGATACTTGAGGAGCTGGCTCTCTACGATCCGGGATGAGAGAGTGAGCAGAAATCACCGGAGGCACCGTAGAGGGAGGGGCAGACGAAGCCGACTGTGGAGTTGAACCAGGTTCTAACACGCTCCTCATGACCTCGAAGGCACCCCTGTCAGGCAGAGTCAGAGGTCTCCGCTCCGAAAAGCTGAAAACCTCCCCCGGCACTGACAGTGATGGCTCCGAGGCCGATGTCAGAGCCGAACTCACCAGTGCCGAAGCACTGAGAGGGAGAGCGGGGTCGGACAAGGGTCCGATGCCACTCACCCCCTCGGAGCCGATGAGGGAAGTCCGGCGCCGAGATTCTTCCAAGGAAGACATCGGAGCAGACGACGGCACCGAAGACAACGGTATCGGTTCCGATGCCACCACAGTCTCGGGTCCGAGCCGCCCCGGCTCCGAACTCAAAGGAGTCAGAGGAGGAACATTCTGAGTGATGGGATTAGCCCTCGACTGTTGAGTCGGACTTTGAAGCATCTGGGCCAGTGCCTCGGACTTAAGAAGTCGACTCACTACCCTCTGAAGGTCATGATCTGATAGTCTCGACGAACTAGAGGAGTGAGATCTATGGCTCCGTTCAGACAGCAATGGTGATGCTGGAGCCGAATGAACGGAGCCGATAGATGGTGACCGGGACCTTTTTCTGGAGGTCGGTTCCGACAATTTGATCGGAGCCGACTCACCGATGTCTTCCTCAGCTCCGGCCGGAGCCGAGGAAATAGTAGGGACACGAGTTTGAGCGTCATCGGCTCCGGCCGGAGCCGATGTTCGAACAGCCTTCGGAGCCCCAGAAGACGACTCATAGAGACCGGAGCCGAAGGTCTGGGAGGCTTCGAGGGTTTCCCCGAGGATTGAGTCGGGGGACCCTCAGGCTTCAATAAGCCCCTTAGAATGAGCTTATTTTTACGCTCCTGCAGGACTCTAGGGCTGAAGCCATGGCAAACAGCACATGAGTCCTGCAGGTGCAAAGGTCCCAGGCAGTATACACAAGAAGTGTGACCGTCTGTCAGAGACATCTTCTGACAGCACGAGTCACACTTCTTAAAGCCTGAGACCTTTGATTCCTTAGAAATCTCTAAGAAGAAAAGTGTAATCACACACTCACACACACACACACCGATTACACTTATTGAAAAATTAAATTAAATTAGTAAAAAATTTAGAAAAATTAAATCCCTACAAAACACAGTCACTCCAACTACTAGGAAGGGAGGGACTGGGCCTAAGGGCCCAAGGGAAGAACTCTAGTGAGTTTTGGAAAGAAGGGGAAAAACTGGAAAGGAATGGCAGGAAACTACCTAATTTAGAAAATAATGAAGAAAAACTAACTTAAAAGGGGGTCTATCTAAGATTAAACTTAGTCTTAACAACTAACCTGACGAGCCGGTTGAAGAGCACCTCGATCGCTATAGCGGCAAACGAGATCTGAGGAGTTACCGCCTAGCATTGTGGGATATAGGGGAGCCTCGAGCCGGTGGAACTAGCTCTCGAGCTTTTAGAGTGGCTGAGTCGGAGCCGAGGATTGGCTCCGAACCCATCCAGCAAGAATGAAGGCGAGATAGACAACTTAACATAAGAAGTTATGCACTCACCATAACGTTCCATGTGCGTTGTTCATCCGCCTTCATTCTTACAAATGGGTTCGGAGTCGATCCTCAGCTCCGAGTCGGCCTACTACAAAGCTCGAGGTCTTCAGACAGCTCGCGGCCAAATCCCTATCCCATGATGCACCTAGAGTTACCTCAGATCTTGTTTACTGTGTATAATAATACCATGTACCATTCTATCACTCCTTAGGAGAAAACCTATAGAAAGGCTGAGCAACCAGGATAAAACTTGTATCTCAGTCCTCGAAAAACCCTGGAGGGGGTAGGGGGGGTGGGAAGTAAGAATGAAGGTGAGATGAACAACTCACATGGAACATTATGGTGAGTACATAACATCTTTATGTGAAGTTGTTCTATCTCGCCGTTCATTCTTACAGAAGGGTAGCGCCCCAAGTACCATCTCTCTTAGGTGGCTAACGGGAATATGTTTTTCAGGACAGCAGAACCAAAGGAGGCCCTGTCCCTGGAGGCCTTGTCAACTTTGTAATGAGTGATAAAGGTATGAGGTTTTGACCAAGTGGCTGCTGTACAAATGTTGTCTATAGGAAGCCTAGCAAAAAAGGCAGAAGATGTGGAAACTGCTCTGGTAGAATGAGCCTTAATTTTGTGTTGTAAAGGTAAATTAGCAGCCGAATAAGTAAATGTGATACAATCAGATAACCATCTAGATAGTGTTGTTTTTGCCACTGGCATACCTTTTCTGGAATCTGAAAAGGAAACGAAAGGCTGTTCTGATTTTCTGAACTCTTGTTCTATCCAGGTAAAATCTGAGCTGCCTATGAACATCAAGCTTGTGCAGCATATACTCTAAGTTGTTGGTGTGTTTGGGGAAGAACACTGGTATATCTATGACCTGGTTAGGGTTAGTTTCAGTACAAACCTTGGGTAAAAATGAAGGATTTGTTCACAGGGACACTCTGTCAGCATGGAAAATGAAATAAGGAGGCTTTATGGACAAGGCCTGTAGCTCTGATACTCTATGGGCAAAAGTGATGGCTACTAAAAACATAGTCTTCCAAGACAAATATTTCAAATCACATGAGGAAGCTGGTTCAAAAGGTGGGAGAATAATGCGTGAAAGCAGCAGAAAGTTTAGGTTCCATGGGGTATAAGGGGATTTCACAGGTGGTCTGAGATGAAAGGTCCCTTTGAGAAAGGCTTTGGATAGCTTGTGTGACATTATATTCAATCCTTCAAAGCCAAGGTGAAAATTAGAGATGGCGGCAAGTTGTACCCGGAACTGTTGTTGCTGCAGCTCCTTTATTGAAAAGCATAGTCAAAAACTCTAACATGGAGGAAATGGGGGCCTGGTAGGGCTCAATGTTATTTTGAGAAGCCCATATAGAAAATCTTCTCCATTTGCTAAGGTATAGCTTCCTAGTAGAGGACTTATGAGAAGATATCAATATATGCTGCATGTCATTTAAGAGGTTATGGAATCTGGCTATGATGGGAATTGGAGCAGCCAAGCTGTCAATTTCAGGGACTGAAGAGAGGGATGAAGAGCCCCAGACAAATGCGTCAGAAGGTCTGAAACTGGGTCCAGAATCGAAGGCTCTTCCAACAGATGAAGTCGATGGAAGGGGGAACCAAATCTGATGAGGCCAATGAGGGCTATTAGAATGATGGTCTTTCCCAGGGCTTTTGCTTTCTGCAATACTTTGGGTATTAAGGGAATTAGTGGGAATGCATAGAAGAGACCCGGAGGCCAATCATCTAAGAGTGCATTCCTTGGGGCTTCTCCCAGAGGAGGAATCAGGGCAAAGTAGCTTCTGCATTTTGTGTTCATGTGATTGTTAAAAAGGTCGCAGCAAGGCTGGCCCCACCTGCGGAATAATCTCTCCGCTATCTCTTTTTTGAGGGACCACTCGTGAGGCAACAAAATTGCCCTGCTCAGTTTGTCTGCTATCATGTTGGATTTCCCTGGGATGTGCTTTGCTATCAGAAACTGCTGGGTGGATATAGCCCACTTCAAAACTCTTAGGGCCTCGCGACAAAGAGGATAGGACCTGGTTCCTCCTTGTTTGTTCTAGTACTAGACCACTGACATACTGTCTGTCTGAATCGCAATAGTCCCCAGAGGGAGAGAGTCCTGGAAGTAATGCAACGCTAAAAGTACCACTCTCATCTCCAGGAAATTGATATGCAGATGTGTCTCCTGTTCGGTCCATGTGCCTTGGGCTGTTTTTCCCTGACAAATGCCCCCCCCCCACCTTATCAGAGAAGCATCCTTGGTCACTGTGGCCGCTGGTGAGGGTAGGATTTACATGAAGAGAGGCCAACCACCACTGAAGATCCTTTTTGCATGTGTTTGTGATAATTATGAGATAAGACACTGAGAGCTCTTGGTAAGTCCACTGGGTAAATAACAGCCATTGTAGAAACCGCATGTGCATGCGACCCAGTGGTATCGCTAATATTACAGCTGCTGTCATGCCTAACAACTTTAGCACTTCTGATGCTGGAGCCTTGTCTTTGGATAAGATGTTGTGGACCTGCTTACGAAGTAGTAAAACTCTTGCTGATGGAAGTTTTACAGTGGTGATAGTGGTGTCCAATTCTGCTCCGATAAAAACGATATGTTGCAATGGCGACAAGGCAGAGTTTTCTGAATTTACTGTAATGCCCAGATGATTGCAGAGAGTAAGAGTGGTGTCCCTGGCCTGTATTAGCTGATGACAGGTGGTGGCAATGAGGAGCCAATCGTCTAAGTATGGAAACACATGGAATCCTAAATGCCTCATGTGAGCCGTGACCACTGCCATACATTTGGTGAACACTCTGGGGGCTATAGTGAGACCAAAGGGCAGGGCTCAAAACTGGTACTGACTGGCTACTAGCCGGAAGCGCAGATGATCCGGGATGGTCTGGCCATTTTTATATGGTAGTACGCATCCTGTAGATCTATCGAGCACATCCAATAGTCTTTCCCTAAAAAGGGAAGTATCGACTGAAGCGTGACTATCTGGAACTTCTCTTTCTTGACAGATCTGTTTAGTCTGCTGAGGTCCAAAATAGGTCTCCAGTCCCCTGTCTTTTTTGGAACTAAAAAGAGTCTTGAATAAGTTCCAGATCCTGTCTGGTCTGCTGGGCCTGGTTGGATGACTCTTTTTCTTAGCAATGTTTGGACTTCTACTGTTGCTTGTTCCCTGTAACTGGTTGGAACGTCCGGGATTTCTGTTGTCAATGGAGGGGAGGTGGCAAAAGGAATGAAATATCCTCTGGAAACTATACTTTGTACCCAGTTGTCATTTGTTATATTGAGCCAGGTGTCTGTATACAAAGATAAGCAACCCGTGACTGCCTCCAGAGGAGGACAGTCGGGCCTCCTTTCAGGAACACTGGTAGGGCTTCCCAAAGAACTGGTCCCTGTCGCCCTGGTTTTGAGGACCCCCTCTGCCGCGAGGGTGGCGTCTTCCATTATTGCCCCCTCCTCTGCCCCTGGAGAGGGGTTCACCACGCATGTCCGGAAAGGCGCCTTGGGCTTTTTGGAACCACATCTTTCCTCCCTTTTGACCCTTGGGGTAGGGTCTGGTAGAGGTGGAAAAATGGACTCTGACAGCAGACAGAGTCTTTCCTTCCTGCTTACACCTGGCCAAAGTTTCCTTAACTTTGGGCCCGAAAAGGGACGAGCCATCAAAAGGGGGTGTTGACAAAGGATGACTTAAGGAACATAAGCGCATCCAGGAATGTCTCCTGAGAGCAATTCCTGTACCCGCTGCCCTACTTGTTCCATCAGCTGCATATGAAATGAGATGCATGGACGAGTTCACTATGGAATTGAGGGTAGCAAGCTGGGAGATAACTTTGTCTGAAGCTACTGTACCCTGAAGAGTATCTCCAAGTTCTTTTAGGAGGTCTCTTTGTAGTCTCGTAAAATGAATGAGATAGTTCAGTGAAGGCACAGCAAATGTCGCTGAATTGTATGTGTGCTTCCCAGATCTATCCATGATCCTAGAGTCTCTGTTAGGAGGATGGATAGAGGAAGAAGTTTGACATTTCCTTTTTGTTGGCTGCCGCCACCACTATGGCATCAACTGGCACTTCGTTGGTGAGGAAAGACTTTTCCTGGGGGGCAGAAATACATTTATTTGGTCTCCTAGGGACAGGCTCCATGGTATCTGGAGGCTCCCACACCCTTTGCGAGACCAGCTCCATGAGTTCATCAAAGGGCGGAGAAACCCAAGAGGTGGAGGGTTGAGATCTGAAAGCCTTCAGGAGAACAGACTCATCTTCAGTAGGGCTGGTGGGCTTCCAGCCACCCCTCTGCCTAAGTATTTCTAATATCTCAGCAAATGAGATATCTTCAGTGGGGGACCGTGGGGACCCTTCTGATTCGTCTAAGTCAATATCAGATGTGAGAGACTCCTGTGGGGAGTCTAGGTGCTTCCTCTTACAGATTCTCTTCCTGAAAACCTCATCAGTGGGAACTTCTGGTGAGGTCTTGGAAGAGCAGGGGCCACCCAATGGGGCTTCCAGAGGCTCAGGGTCTCTGTGCTTAGAAAGGATCTGTGAAGCAGAAGTGGACACAGGAGCTTTTGGGGAGGAGGTAGCTGGACCTGAAGTTGTAGATGTCATGGAGGACATCACTCTCCTCATGGCTTCAAAGGCACTTCTGCTCCAATGAGATGGATCCGAAGAAACCACCGATCCCCTCGGCACCGGCATAGTGGGCTACGAACCAGAGGTAGAAGCCGAACTCATCCGAGCCAAGGCCCTGAGAGGCAAATTCAGAATCGACAGGTCAGTCCGGCTATCCACCCCGGACCCAACAGAAGAGTGTCGGCTCCTAGACTCCTTGATCGGTGCAGAGGAAGTCCAAGTAAACGGAACCAATACCACTGGAATAGGTCTCGGCTCCGAAGGCTCAACAATCATCAGGTCTGGCTCCTCTGGCTCCAAAAGACCGGTACGGCTAGGAGAAGGAAAAGAAGTAGATGGAATTACAGTTTTAGGCTACAAAATCACCTGGGTCAGAGCCGACAAAAATTTAGCAAACGCCGGTGCCTGTAGCAACTTCTGCACCACACGATCCACATCCAAATCAGACAGGCTGATCGTGGACCAAGATGACTGAATGGATGGAGGCACTGACTGAAGAATAGGTGACTTTAGTACTTCGGAAAGACAGGACACTTGGCTCCGAAGGCTGTGGAGTCAACATCGATGGCTTTTTTGGTTTTGTCATACGAGAAGTCTTAGAAGACTTTGAAGACTGGCTAGATTTATCCTGGTCACTCAAAGCTTCCTGGAATGAAGATTTCAAAAGTCCTCTGTCTATAGGTTTTCTTTTTCTCTCATGAAGGACTCTAGAGGAAAAAAGAATGGCAAATGGAGCAGCTTTCTTGAAAATGCAAGGCTCCAAGACAATAAACACAATTAACCTATCACAGACATCTTTTGTCCACATTTTGGACACTTATTAAAGCCAGACTTAGGATGCTTATCTGCCTGGTCAGCCATAATAAGAACTACAGTATCAAAAATTCTACTAAACAACAATAGACTGTAGTTTTAAGAAAATACGCAAACAGACACACACAAACACAAACACAAATTTAGAAGTTAAGCTATAGTAATAAGCCCTAAACAAACAAATGGGCTGTAAACTATTCAAAGCACTCACACGCTGTCTAATGTTTAACAAACTTATTTAAACTACAAAGCTATATAATATAATATAAAGACACACCAAGAAGTGAAGGGATTACTAAAGGCCAGTAAAAAAACGAAGGCCAAAAAGGAGAGAATATGATACTAAATAGCTATCAAGCTATAACTATGAAAGCTATGAAAAACTATCACTAACTATAACAATTTTCAGAAAGTTTTTTTTAAGAAAAAAAGCTGTACTGGCCCGAGCTGTGCTTGGAAACCTCCAATCTATTGCAGCGGCAAACTAGAGCTGAGGTAACTCTAGGTGCATCATGGGATAGGGACTTGGCTTCGAACTGTCTGAAGACCTTGAGCTCTGTAGTAGACCGACTCGGAGCCGAGGATCAGCTCCAAACCCATCTGTAAGAACGAATGGCGAGATGGAACAACTTCACATCAGAAGATTCTAAGAGGAATGCAATATTAGTGTTATTAGGACAGCATATGAGGCAATTACAACAGAACTCATTAATCTCAGTGACAAAGGACTAATGAGTAACAACTTATTTAAATTGCTCCAAGTGTCACACACAAGGCTTCCCTGTTTCTTTGGTATCCCAAAACCCCACAAAAACATCCAAGATCCCCCATAAGTACAGGTTATTGCGAGCAGAGGAAGTATCATCGAGCCCATCTCCATATACGTAGAAGACCAGATCAAGCCTTTAGCAGAGAAAAAAATAAGTTATGTACTTACCATAACATTCCATGTTTGTAGTCCATCTCGCCTATATTCTTACTGGATGGGTTCAGAACCAATATTCGGCCCTGACTCGGGCTATACTAAAGCTTGAGAGCTTTTCACTGGCACGAGGCTAGCCCCTATCCCATGGTGCCTCACGGCAATTCCCCAGATCTAGTTTTCAAGAAAGTAATAAATACCTATCAGGTAATAATAATAAGAAAGAAGCTGTAAGTAAGGGATTAGAAATATAATCCATTCCAGGTGGTCAATAAAGAGTAAAGTCAGGCAGCCCCAAAAAGAGGTCCACTAGATCCCTCAGAAACAGGAAGGGGGTTGGAGGGAGGGACGCAAGAATATAGGCAAGATGGACTACATACATGGAACGTTATGGTAAGTACATAACTTCTTTATGTTATGTAGTCCTATCTCACCGTAACTCTTGCTAGATGGGACAGTGTCCCTAGCACCTTTATCCCGGGTGGCTCAAACAAAGAGACTCTTCACCACAGTGGACCCAAAGGATGACCTGTCCCAGGAGGCCAAATCCAATTTGTAATGAGTGACAAATGTATGTGGTCTTGCCCAAATAGCTGCTGCACAAATAGTATCAATTGGGAACCTAGATCTAAAGGCAGATGAAGTAGCTACAGCCCTAGTAGAGTGACCTTTAGCTTTTAATGGTAATTGTCTACCAGCTTGTTGATAAGCAAAGGATATGCAATCCGAAAGCCATTTTGAAAGAGTAATTTTAGAAACAGGTAAGCCTTTCCTTTTGTCAGAAAATGAAATGAAAAGTTAATCAGATTTCCTGAATTCTTTGGTCCTCTGTATATAGAATCTGAGTATCCTGTGAACATCTAGCTGGTGAAGTCTATACTCTGATTTATTAGAGTGGTTTGGAAAAAACACAGGTAGCTCAATGGTAGTATTTAGGTTGTGTTCTGAGCATACCTTAAGGAGAAAGGAAAAGTTTGTCCTAAGACAGACTCTATCCTTGTGAAAGATAATGTAAGGAGATTGAATAGTTAGGGCTTGTAGTTCCGAGACTCTCCTAGCCAATGTTATAGCTACCAAGAACAGGGTTTTCCATGATAATTTTAAGTCTGATGACAAGGATGGTTCAAAGGGTGCAGACATCAAAGATGTGAGGACTAAATTTAAGTCCCAGAGTTCTAAAGGTTGTTTTATTGGGGGCCTAAGAAGAAGAACTCCTTTTAAGAAGGTTTTACAGAGGGAGTGTTGCATGATTGGATTTCCCATGAAACCAAAATGGAAATTGGAAATGGCAGCTAATTGAACTCTAACTGTAGTGGTTGCCACTCCTTCATGAAAAATTGTTGTTAGGAAGGATACAATGGATTCTAAAGGAGCTGTATATGAATCTAAGCCCCGGTTTGTAGCCCAAAGGGAAAACCTTTTCCATTTGCTAGAATATAGTTTCTGAATGGAAGGTTTACGGGATAAAATTAGGATGTGTTTGACCGTTGAAGATAAGGGAATGCACCTGGCTATACGTGAAATTGGAGCAGTCAATTTGAGGGTGTGGATGGAAGGGTGGAACTGTCCCGATTGACGAATCAGGAGATCTGGAGATGGATCCAGAATCCATGGTTCCTCCAAAAGGTAGGGCCACAGGAAAGGAAACCAAACTTGTTGAGGCCAGTAAGGAGCAATGAGGATCAAGGAACTCCTCAACTGTCTTGCTTTCTGTATTACTTTGGGTATGAGTGGAAAGGGAGGAAAGGCATAGAGAAGTCCCAGGGGCCAATCGTGAGCTACAGCATCCCAGGGTGACATCCCTGGATGGGGAATGAGGGCAAATTAGCTGCTGCATTTGGTGCTCAGGTGAGTGGCAAACAGATCGCAGCAAGGCTGGCCCCATTTGTGAAATATCTCTTTCGCAGCCATTGGATTCAGGGACCACTCCTGAGGCATCAGAATTGCTCGGCTGAGTTTGTCCGCTATTACGTTGGATTTCACCGGGATATGCGTTGCTGTTACGAAGCATTGAGTATCCGTCGCCCATTTCCAAACTCTTAAGGCCTCTCTGCAAAGCGGGTAAGACTTGGTTCCCCCTTGTTTATGTACCACACAACAGACATGTTGTCTGACTGAATCGCAATTGTTCCAGTGGGAAGGGAGCTGTGAAGTGCTTACAATGCATATAGCACCGCTCTCATCTCCAGAACATTGATGTGTAAGTGGTTCTTGTGGTTTTGCCAAGTACCTTGGACTGTCTTTCCCAGATAATGCCCCCCCCATCCTATCTGGGAGGGATCCGTGGTCAAAACTGCTTTCTCTTGGGGATGAACAAATGGAGACCTATGACAAGTTGTTTTGTGTGTAACCACCATGTCAGATCCCTTTTGCATGCATTTGTTATTAATATCTGGTGAGACAGTGGAAGGTCTTGCATCAACCATTGTGTAAACAGCATCCATTAGAGAATCCTCATATGTAGATAAGCAAGAGGAACTAATAAGATGGCGGAAGCCATAGTCCCTAGGACTTGAAGGACTACTCTGGCCTGGACTCTGTTTGTTTAATAAGGATCTGATCTGACTGCGTAGAGATTCCACTCTTTCCTGTGTTAGCTTTACTGACATGGTAGTTGTGTCTATTTCTGAGCCTAGATATACAATATGCTGCGAGGGAGATAAGACTGACTTTTGCAAGATGACAGTGATGCCTAGGCTGGCGCACAAGGACAGTCTCGTCCCTGGTCCTTATGAGTTGATGCTTGGTGGTAGCAGTGAGGAGCCAGTCGTCTAGGTACAGAAACACCTGGAATCCTTGATGTCTCAGGTGAGCTGTTACCACTGCCATGCATTTGGTAAACACTCTGGGGGCTGTAGTGAGGCCAAAGGGCAGTGTTCTGAACTGAAAATGGCTGGCTCCCAGCCGGAAGCGTAAGTGTCTCCTGGAGCGCTTATCCATTTTGATGTGGTAGTACACATCCTGGAGATCGATTGAGCACATCCAGTTGTCTTTCCCAATAAAGGGAAATATCAACTGCACAGTGACCATTCGGAACTTTGATTTTCTTACTTGCTTGTTGAGCCTGCTGAGATCTAGACTTGATCTCCAGTCCCCTGTCTTTTTTGGAACTAAAACAAATTGAGAGTAAGTTCTGGATCCTACTTGCTCTGCGGGGACTTCTTGGATGACTCTTTTTTGTAGCAATGAGGTGACCTCTGATGTTGCATGTTCTAGCTGGATGGGAGGTACATCTGGAAGAGACCGGTTTGTTGGGGGTTCAGAAATAAAGGGAATCAGGTAACCTCTGGATATTACTGTGTGTACCCAACGATCTTGAGTGATAGTTAGCCAGGTGCTTGGGTACAGCGATATACACCCCCCTACTGCTTCCAGAGACGGACAGCTGGGCAACCCCTCACAGTCGATGGAAGGGATGATCAGAGAAAGTTTCTCTGTTTCCCTGATGTTGCGGACCTCCTTTGCCGCGAGGATGGCATCTTCCATTATATCTCCCCCTCTCTGCCCCTGGAGGAGGGTTGACCTTGTGCCTGAGGAAAACCTTTTTGGGATTTGCGGAACCACATTTTCCCTCCTGTATTACCCTTGGGATAGGGTCTGGACAGGAGCGAGAAACGGACTTCAATGGCAGATAAGGTTTTTCCTTCCTGCTCGCACCTAGTCAAAGTCTCTTTCACTTGGGGTCCAAAATGAGATGAACCATCAAAGGGAACGTTAGTGAAGGAAGACTTGAAGGATTCTGTAAAATTACAAAGACGCATCCACGAATGTCTCCTGAGAGCTATTCCTGCTGCCCTGCTCGCTCCATCTGCTGCATATGAGATCAGCCTCATGGAGGAGTTAGCTATGGAAGTAAGGGTGGAGAGCTGCGTGGAAACCTTGTCCATGGAACCCAGAGCTACTGAACCCTTTAGGGTATCTCCTAACACTTTCAGGAGATCCCTCTGAAGATGAGTGAAATGAGTCAGGTAATTCAGGGATCTTAGCGTAAATGCCGCTGAAGAAAAAGTACGCTTCCCGTACCTATCCATCATCCTGGACTCCTTGTTAGGAGGATAGATATTAGAAGACGTCTCAGATAATTCCTTCTTGGTGGCCGCTCCTACCACCATAGCATCAACTGGAACTCCCTTGCTAAGGAAAGACTTGTCCTCGGGTGCTGTCATAAATTTGTTTGGCCTCCTCGGGATGGCTTCCATTGAATCTGGAGAGGTCCATGCTTTCCGCGAAATAACCCCCAAAAGTTGGTCATGAGGTGGTGTCACCCAAGAGGTGGAAGGCTGGGAGCCAAAGGCCTCATGATACACTGATTCAACCTCAGTAGGGTTAGAGTTCTTCCAATCACCCCTCTGTCTAAGGATTTGTAGGATGTCAGAGAAGGAGACATCCTCAGAGGGAGATCTGCGGGACCCTTCTGATTCCTCTAAATCAGTGTCTGAACCTCTTCCAAGGAAGCTCTCCAGTGGGATAATCTGGGGAGGTCTCAGAAGAGTGGGCGCCTCCAATGGGGGCTACTTGGGCCTCTGGTTCCCTATGCTGTGGGGGTGGTGTGGGGAAGAGGTTGCTGCCTGCTGCTGGTGGGACACAGGTTCCAAAGGAATGACTTTGGCAGAGGATAAAGCCTTCTCTATAGCTAAGAAAGCCTTTCCCACCCGCTCCAAAGAAGACCTCCGCTCCGTGGGGGCAGATGGTCGACTCCTAGTATGAGAGAATGGCTCCGAAGCAGAAGTGGGAGCCAAGCTGAGTCAAGCCGAGGCTCCGAGAGGGAGGGTCAGTTCCGAAGAAAACCCAGGGTGACTGTCCCCCCTCAGAGTTGACACGAGAGTGTCGGCTCCCAGAACCCTTGGCTCCAGACTGAGCCATCAAGGATAGAGTAATTGGCTCTGAGGAAACAGGTTGAATCCCTGGAGCTGAAAGGTCAAAGACAGAGGAACCTGACATAATAGGCTCTGAAAGTGAAGCAGTGGGAGGAGGAACAGTGATCGGTATGGGGGACGGCTCTGAGACCTTTGGGTCTGGAGGGGTCAATTTTCTAGCTAGAGCTGGATCCAAAAGCAACCTCTTCACCACCCTCTCAATGTCCTCATCTGATAGGGTCCTGGAGGATCTGGTGGAGACTGAAGGAGACTTCCTTCTCTCCAAAATAGGAGATCTCAAAATAGGAGATACAGTCTCGATGTCAGGCAAAACCTTCGGAACCAAAGACCGTCTTGGAACTGATGGGATAGACTGCACCGAAGATGAAGCAGAGTCGGAACTGGAACTCCTTGGATCTGACGCTCTAGACTTTTTGGTCAACTCCGAAGTCGGGGCCGATGATTTTCTCTTTGAAGATTTTGGAGCTGCCTGACCAAGTTCCAGCTGTTCCTGGAAGGAACTGGTCATGAGACCCCCGTCGATAAGCTTTCTTTTCCTTTCGTTTAACACTCTTGTACTAAAAGCATGACAGAAGGTGCAAGGTTCCTGTAAATGGGCTTCGCCCAGACAATATACATAACTGGTGTGGCTGTCTGTAAGAGACATTTTCTGCGCACACCTGTCGCATTTTTTTGAAGCCCAAAGGGCAATGATCCTTGTGATCCTTATCTTTATCTTTAGACATAGTTAAAGACTAAAAAATAAAAGTGTAAGGAAGAAGAAAAGTTTTTTTTTCTTTATAACAGACACACACACACAGGGAGGAAAGGCCCTCTAACTTAAAAAGGCACTATGGCCCTCTAATTTAAATGAGCCGTACAGTCCTAAGGGGGGAACAGGGGTTGTAAACTTTCAAACAGATGCACAATACAGAAGAAACTATTAAGATATATATATGACAGAAAAAGGTGATAGAAAAGGACTGAATAAGTAAAAAAATTGTTCTACTTAGCCAATAAGCCAGTAAGACACAACCTCGAAGCTTTCAAGGCAAACGAGATCTGGGGAATTGCTGTGAGGCACCATGGGATAGGGGCTAGTCTCGAGCCAGTAAAAAGCTCTCGAGCTTTAGTATAGGCTGAGTCGGAGACGAATATCGTCTCTGAACCCATCCAGCAAGAATTATGGCGAGATAGGACTACATGACATTAGATAATTTATCCTTAACACCTCGGACTTCCTAAAGAAAATTAAGGACATTCCTTTGGCTGGCAAAGAGATCCTCATCACCATCAATATACAAGCTCTTTACACTGTTTTGCCCCATGACCACTGTATAAGAGCAGTTATTGAAGCATACCAAGATCATTGGAACAATCCCCCAGAGGAAACTGAAATCCTGAGCAGACTACTAAGGCTTCTTCTGGAAAACAACTACTTCAAATTTGGAGACAGATACTTCAGAGAAACGAATGGCACAGCCATGGGCGCTGCAAGGCCCCGAGTCTTGCAAAAACTGCCTGCATTCGGGAAATGGGAAAAGGATCACATTTACAACTCCCCACATTTCTAAAGAATGAGATGTTACTTGAGGTTCATCAATGGCATTTTCATCATTTGGAATGGAAGAGACCCAATTTGGTGAGTTCCTACAACATATAGACAAATCCACCCAATTCCTCAAATTCACCACTAACTACAATAAAGAAACAGTAAACGTCCTTGACATTCAGGTCAGCAAATTCTCTGTCAGCAACAAACTTACCAACAATTTATACTGCAAACCCACCAGAATCAACCTACTTCTGCACCAAAACAGCACGCATTCTTCAAGACTAAAATGAACATCATCAATTCCTAAGACTTGAGGATAGCACGAGTCTCTAAAGAACTGTCTGACTTTAATAGGAACATCATAGACTTAGAAAAAGGATGTTCTTGCTAGAGGATACAGCTTAAAACGCAGAATACTAGACCCAATTATTTCCAGCAAACCCATGGATCCAAACTTTCCTGATATCAACCTCCGCAACCTAGGATCCCACAGGCATCTCAGGAAAAAACAGCACCAACAGGGACAAACACAACACCAGTATGATTATGACGTACTAACGGGCTTTCAAGAGCTCAAGAAAACTATCACCGAGAATTGGATTATTATCCAGGACAATAACACACTCAGCAAAATACTTCCACCTAAACCTATGTTTACTATCAGATGGAAAAGGAACATTTGGGATTTTGTTGAATATAATAGCAACCCAATAAGACCCGGGCTTCCAGAAAGCACTTTCCCTTGAGGTCCACCTTATTGTAAGAATTGCCAGTATATGAACGGCAAAGATGGTGTTTACTGCTCTTATAAGAAAACTTTTAGTTATGTACTCACCATAACTTCAGATGTTTGGGATCCATCTCGCCTACATTCTGACTGATGGGTTCGGAGCCGATCCCTCGGCTCCGACTGCACGCTATGCCAAAGCGAAGTCTCTTATTGGCTGAGCTTACTATATCCCAGGATGCACCACTACCAGTCCCCCAGATCTAGTTTGTCCGCATACATGCACACATGCACGCCCTGCTTATATAACATCGTCAGATGAAACAAGATAAAACAGTAGAACTCAAAACCGTTCAATCTCTTCTGATCTCCAAGGCAGGGGGAAGGAGGGTGGGTATTAGGAATGTAGCGAGATGGATCCCAAACATCTGAAGTTATGGTGAGTACATAACTAAAAGATGTTATGTGATCCTATCTCGCCTACATTCTGACTGATGGGACAGCGTCCTAGCACCTGAATCCTGGGTGGCTCACTGGAAAACACTCCTGAGTACCGTGGAACCAAATGATGCTCGTCCTTTAGATGCCACATCCAATTTGTAGTGGGAAATGAAAGTGTGCGGATTGGACCAAGTAGCCGCAGCACAAATCTCCGATATAGCGAGCTTGGAATGAAAAGCTATAGAAGTAGCCATAGCTCTGGTAGAATGAGCTTTGATAGATGTTGTAAGTTGCTTATTCAAGAAGAATAAGCCTGAGTTATGCAATCTCTAATCCATTTGGAAATAGTAGCTTTTGTGATGGTTTGACCCAATTTATTATCTGAGAAGGACACAAACAACTGGTCTGACTTACGAAGTTGCTGAGTCCTGTGTAAATAGAAGCGTAATTGCCTGTGAACATCCAATTTATGGAGAGTGTATTCTGCTTCATTGGAGAAATTTGGGAAGAAAACTGGTAGCTCTAGAGACTGTTGGAGACAAAGATTAGAACAGACCTTTGGGACAAAGGATGGATTAGGCCTAAGAGATACTCTGTCCTTGTGGAAAATCAAGTACGGTGGTTTAATGGACAGGGCTTGAAGCTCTGAAACTCTTCTTGCAGAAGTAATTGCAACTAGGAAAGCAGTTTTCCAAGACAGATATTTTAACTCACATGTAGCAGCCGGTTCGAAAGGAAGATGTCAATGCAGAAGCAGTAAATCTAGATCCCACGGAGGCAGGATGAGAAACTGGGGTCACAACAGACCCGCACCTTTAATGAAAGTTTTGCATAGTCTGCAGCTCATCAATGGAGGATCCATGGACTCGTGAAATTTAGAGATTGCCGCTAGTTGGACTTTAATAGTAGAGACAGAAGATCCTTGATTAAATAGGGATGTTAAAATTTCAAAACCTCTGGGATAGGAGCAGTGATAGGGTCTAAGCCCTTGAGTTGAGCCCAGATAGCAAACCTCTTCCACTTACTGAGGTACAATTTGTTAGTGGTGGGTTTGTGGGCGAAGATAAAATGTGAACAACTTCCGGTCTAATGTGTGACTTCTGACTAAAGTCGGAAGTGGAGGAGCCAAGCTGTCAACTTCAAAGATCGAAGGGACTGATGCTGTTGTCCCGACTGATGAATTAGCAGGTCCGGAATTAGGTCTAAAGTCCACGGATCGTCCACCGCATGTTTCTTCAGGTAAGGAAACCATACCTGACGAGGCCAGTATGGGGCAATCAGTATCATTGCCGACCCCAATTGAGAAGCTTTTGAATGACTTTGGAGAGAAGTGGAATCGGAGGAAAGGCATAAAGTAGCCCTGTTGGCCAAGGTTGTGCTAGAGCATCCATAGCTGGTACTCCCTGATGTGGAGTCAAGGAGAAGAACCTTTTGCACTTGGTGTTTAGTGGAGTTGCAAATAGGTCGCAGCACGTCCCCATCTCCTGAAAACCTGAGCTGCTACTGTTTGTTTAGGGACCACTCGTGAGGAGAGAGAATTGTCCTGCTCAATTTGTCTGCCAATATATTTGATTTCTCCGGAATGTGGGTCGCTACCAAGAAGCGGTTGGTAGCTACAGCCCATTCCCACACCCTCATGGCCTCTCTGCAAAGGGGGTAAGATCTGGTCCCTCCTTGTTTGTTCAGATACCAGACCACCGACATGTTGTCTGTGTGGATGGCGATGATGCCCTGAGGAAGAAACTTGTGTAAGGCCTGTAGGGATAGAAGTACAGCCCTCATCTCCAACACATTGATGTGGAGAAGAGCTTGCCTGGAAGCCAGGAGCCCTGAACTAACCTGCCCAGACAATGCCCCCACCCTATCTGGGAGGCATCTGTCGTCAGGGTAACCACTGGAGAGGGAATAACAAAGGGGCTTCCTTGATTTAGATTGGATGTCTGAAGCCACCAGCGAAGGTCCCGTTTGCATGTTTCCGTAATCATGATGTGATGATTGAGGGAAGATCCTGAAAGGACCATTGAGTTGACAATAGCCACTGAAGAATACTCATGTGCAATCTTGCCAGAGGAACTAAAAGAACCGTGGCAGACATTGAACCTAAAACTTGTAGAACCATCCTGGCTGGGGCTTTGGATCTCGAGATCAGAGCTTGAACTTGGCCCTGTAAAGTTTGGATCCTTTCGGCAGGAAGAAAGACGCATCAATTTTGAGTCTATCTCTGCTCCTATGAACCTTATGCTGAGAGGGCAGCAAGACAGACTTTGACCAATTGAATGTAATCCCAGGGTAGCACCCAGGAGATGGTGGCTTTGAGGTTGTCCATTAGTAGATGCCTGGTGGTGGCAGTCAGGAGCCAGTCGTCCAGATAGGGAAACACTTGGAATCCAAGACTTCTCAGGTGAGCCGTCACTACTGCCAAATACTTGGTGAACACCCTGGGGGCTGTGGTGAGACCAAAGGGCAGAGCACAAAATTGGTAATGACTGACTCCCAGGCTGAAGCGCAGATACCTCCTGGACGCCTGATGTATCGGTATGTGATAATAGGCGTCCTTGAGGTCTATGGAGCACATCCAAACATCCTTCTCCAACAATGGGAGAATGGATTGTAACGTGACCATTCGAATTTGGATTTCGACGGATTGGTTCAGTCTGCTGAGATCCAATATTGGTCTCAGGTCCCCTGTCTTTTGGCACTAAAAGAACCTGGAGTAATTTCCTGATCCGATCTGGTCTGTGGGGACCGGTTGGATGACTCCTTTTTCTAGCAGCTTTAAAGCTTCTGCGGCTGCCATTTCCCTTTGACTGGGTGGTGGGTCCGGGATTTTTTTTGGACGGTGGGGGTGAGTATGTGAATGGGATGGTGTAACCTCCGGCAATGATCCGAAGCACCCATCTGTCCTGAGTGATTGACTCCCAGGCTTTTAGGTGCTTGGCAAACGACACCCGACTGGCTCGAGCAGCACAGCCGGGCAATCCCTCATGATGTGTGGGAGGCTGAAGAGCCACGAAAGGACTCGCGGTCTCCAGAATTGCGGGGCCCTCTGCCGCCTCTGGGACGGCGTCTCCCAGAAAAATTTCCCGTCCTCTGCCTCTGGAAGGGAATCTTCCTGCTGTTGGGGAAAAACTTACGAGATTTGGAACCACATCTTCCCCTCCTTTAGCCTTGGGGTAAGGCCGAAGGGAGTGGAATAACGGGCACCTATGGCAGATAAAGTTTTTCCCTCTTGCTCACAGCGGTAAGGGTGTCTTTAACCTTCGGTCCAAACAAAGAGGACCCATCAAAGGGAGTCGGCGAAGGAAGACTTGAAGGCCTCCGAACTGACACAAGCGGAGCCAGGCTTGTCTCCGTAGAGCCACGCCTGTGCCTGCCGCTCTACCGCCCTTCGCCGCATAGGAAATGAGCCTCATGGACGAGTTAGAAATTGACGTAAGGATAGCCAACTGAGAGCTAACCGACTGGGCTAGCTGCTCAGGTAGGTTACCGAGAGGAATCTGACAACTCCTTGACCAGATCCCTCTGAAGCCTGGTAAAATGTGCCAAATAATTCAGAGACCTTAAAGTAAAGGCCGCTGAAGTCAGGGTGCGCTTCCTACCTGTCCATGCTCCTAGACTCCTTATTAGGAGGATGGACGGACGTTGAAGCCTCTGCCACGTCCTGTTGTGTAGCAGATGCCACCACCATGGCATCTACAGCCACGCCTTTAGTGAGGAACTCCTTCTCGGGTGGGGCAGACAAAAATTTATTTGGACGAGAAGGGACTGGTTCCACGGTATCTGGATGTTCCCACGCCCTCCGACAAACTAAATCCAGAAGCTCGTCGAAGGGCGGAGACACCCAGGAGGTGGAGGGCTGAGCCCCAAAGGCCTTGAGGAGCACTGACTCATCAGCAGAGGGGGGTTTGGATATCCAGCCGCCTCGTTGTTTGAGGATCTCTAAGATGTCTGCAAATGAGACATCATCCGAGGACGACTTCGGGGACCCCTCTGCATCATCAAGATCAGTGTCCGATGTAATAGACTCGGGGGAGTCCACGTGCTTCCTCTTGCACGATCTCTTCCTTGGGGGTTCCTCCGAAGACAACTCCGAAGAACCCTCAGGAGGAGGGAACCCCAATGGGGTAACCTCAGGCCCAGGGCTCCGCTGCCTACGGACAGGGGAACTGCCAAAGACCCAGTCTCCACGCCCAGGAAGGTGCGGTAAAGCCGGAGAGATGGCGAAGAAGACTTGGCCAAGGCACTCCTCATGGCTCTGAAAGCCGGACCCCCAGAATCCTGGGAGTGTCCGGTCCCCGGAGCCATGATAGCCGACGGAAGTCCAGCAGCCGAAGCACCGAAGGGGAGGCTCGGAACCGAAAGCATAGGTCCCGAAACATCACCCCGGTCCAGCCGAAGAAGTCCGTGTACCAAACTCGGACCCGAAGGCCCGGGTTGGAGTAAGGGTCGGAGCCGACCCTAAGATCTCCACCGGCTCCAACAGCACCTGCTCCGACGGAGCCGAAGCAGTCGGAGGAGGAATGGCAATGGGGTGGGCCAGGGTTATCGGCTCCGAAGCCAACTGGGTCGGAACCGAAACAAATTTTTGGAAGACTGGGGACTGGAACAGTCTTTGGAGCACCCTGTCTATATCTGAATCCGACATCCTCGAAGACCGAGAGGAAACTGAACGGGTTCGAGACGGCCTCTCCAACGGCCCCAAAGGGCTAGGGGACCGGCTCCGAGGCGACTCGATGACTATCGGCGCCGAAGGAATACACACTAGATTCCATCGGTGCGAGGTGGACTTCGGCGCCGAGGAGGAAGTGTCTGAGCGGGCGACCCTTGTCGGCTCCGAGACCAGTGGAGCCGACGAAGGTGACCCGCCTCTCGATGCCCCAGCCATCGGCTCCGAAGCCAGAGGAGTCGAGACTGGTGGCATCGAGGCAGACCATTCCATCCTCGGCTCCGAAGTCCTTGGAGCCGAAGGAGAGGCCTGCCTATGTCTTTGGCGGTCGGATCCGGCGGACTGGTCGGAACCGACGCCCTCTTCTTCTTAGCCGGAGAAGGAGAGGATGCCAAGGCTTCTTCAAAAGAAGGTTTTATTAACCCCTTAAGAATCAGTTTATTTTTCCTCTCCTGGAGGACCCTTGAGGAAAAAGCGTGACACACGCTGCATGACTCCTGTAAGTGTTTTGCACCCAAACAATACACACAGAGCGAGTGATCGTCTGTGATGGACATTTTGAAATTGCATTTGGTGCATTTTTTGAAGCCCGAAGGCCTAGGATTTTGAGACATTATGGTAAAACAATTTCAGTAATCTTTGACAGAAAAATACAAACTGACTTTCTGTTTGTCACTACCTAATAATAGGTTACAGTTATCGCTAAAAGCGTTGCAAATAACAAGGGTACTGTGAAACCCTGTAAGTTTTTAAGAGGGTTGACTGACCGGGAAGGCCCTAAGATGAAGGAGGCCTACCAAACTCAACCCAATCACACAACAAGTCTTTAACAAACTCCAAACACACACAAAAGTGAAGAATAGCCGTTAAAACAGCTTTTTGTGACAAGACAGCAAAAAAACTGACAGAAAAAGTTAGTAAAATTACTACTCAGCTCAGCCAGCTCGAGACCACGTCTTCGCAGGTTAGCGGCAAACGAGATCTGGGGGACTGGTAGTGGTGCATCCTGGGATATAGTAAGCTCAGCCAATAAGAGACTTCGCTCTTTGGCATAAGCGTGCCGAGTCGGAGCCGAGGGATCGGCTCCGAACCCATCAGTCAGAATGTAGGCGAGATAGGATCACATAACATGTACAGTTTTGTACCTACCATAAATGTAGATGTCCGATAGGTATGCATCTGCAGTCATCACATATGGGTTGTCCTGCCTCAGGCAGCCCTTCGGTCGGCAGGGTTGTCCTGCCTCAGGCAGCCCTTCGGTCGGCCAGATTCCAAAGTCTGGGTCCGGCGTCGGCTGATGTCGCACTTTCCCCAACGTCAGAGCGCCTGGGGTATAAAAGCATCAGCCGATGCCATCTTCCTCAGTTTTTCTTGCCCCAGATGCCAGGTGCCCCCTAAGGAAGGCTAAATTTGGAGAGATGCATTTAAAAATCCAAACATGCACAATAATATAAAAAACAAATACACCATAATAGATCACTCCAGCTAGCTATAAAAGGGGTAAGTACCCAAGAAGTACCACAGAGGGGAAGGAGGGAGGGTAAACCTGACTGCAGATGCATACCTATCGGACATCTACATTTATGGTAGGTACAAAACTGTACTATGTCCTTCAAGGATGCATCTGCAGTCATCACATATGGGTAGAATACCATAGCCAATCTGGGGGTGGAGGAACTATGTAAAGGAAGGTGTAGCTAAAATGCCCTGCAGGACTGCCGTAGCAAAGCCTGCTCTGGATCTGGAATATAAAGGTAAATTGTAATGCTTGGCAAATGTATGCACAGAGCTCCATGTAGCAGCTTCTAAAATGTCCTTGGTAGCCACCCCTCTTAAGAAGGCTGTGGAGGTGGCTGTGGCTCTCGTGGAATGAGGTCTAATGTTAGCTGGCACAGTTTTTCCATGAAAGGAGTAACAAAAACGAATGCAATTCCCTATCCATTTTGAAATTGTCCGTTTGGAAATTGCTTTTCCTTGTGTACCAGCAGCATATGCTACCAACAGCTGGTCAGTTTTTCTGTAACCTTTAGTTCTGTCCAAGTAGTAGCACAACTGTCTGTGTATGTCCAGGGTGTGCAGAAGTTTCTCCCCTTTGTTTTGTGGATTTGGAAAGAAGGTAGGCAAGTGAATAGCTTGATTTAATGAAACCCTGGATACCACCTTTGGCATAAATGTAGGATTGGTTCTCAATGAAACTCTGTCCTGATGAAAAATAAGAAATGGCTGTACCGCCATAAGGGCCTGTAACTCAGATACTCTTCTTGCTGAGGTTATGGCCAGAAGGAAAGCAGTCTTCCAAGACAGGAACTGTAGTTCTGCACATGCTGCTGGTTCAAAGGGAGGCAGTGTTATTTTTTCCAACACGAAGTTAAGGTCCCAAGTAGGTAGAGGTGGTTTCCTTGGAGGATTGATGTTTTTGATTCCTCTTAGAAACTGTCTTAGGAGAGGATGAGAGAAGACAGATGGATCAGTGTTGTACTCTGCTGAAATTGCTGAAGCATGAATTTTAATGGAAGAGTAAGACAGACCATTGTGGAACATTTCTGCCAAGTATTCCAGGATATGTGCCATGTTCATCACTGTCACATCTAGGCCCTTTGTGGTGTTCCAAATGTGAAATCTTTTCCATTTTGCTGAATATGCCTTTCTTGGGAAGGCCGGTGAGCTTCCATAATAATATCTTTCACTGTCTGGGATAGCTTGTCCTGAGGAGGAGTCAAGGGATTTTCCAGGCTGTTAGTTGCAAGGTTTTCAGGTTGGAATGCAGAGTTTTGTAATTGTGCTGTGTCAGTAGAAATGGCCATAGAGGAAGAGGCCATGGTTTTGTGCGTGACATGCTCTTTAACAGTGGGTACCAGTGCTGTCTTGGCCAGTCCGGAGCTATCAGAATCACTTTTGGCTGCTCTGCCCTGATCTTCAGTAAAACCTTGGTCATTAATGGGAGAGGTGGAAATGCATACACTGTTAGAGTTCTCCAGCTGAAAGAGAGGGCGTCCACTTCCCATGCTTGTGGGTGGTATGTCCTTGAGCAGAATTTATTCAGTTGATGATTGTGGGGGAAGGCAAAACGATCTAAGTCCGACCTCCCCCATGATTGCGTTATCTGTAGAAAGATGTCTGGGTGCAGCATCCATTCGTGTGCATCCATGATATTTCTGCTTAAGCTGTCCGCCAGTATATTGTCTTTCCCTGGCACAAACTGGGATTGTAGCTGTATATTGAGTTTCAAGGAAAGTTCCCATAGATTCATTGCCAGCCTGCAAAGAGGATAGGAATGGGTGCCTCCTTGCTTGTTGATGTACCACATAACAGTGGTGTTGTCTGTCCTTATTAGCAGATGGCCATGATGCAGAAAGGGTTTGAAGGCTTCGACTGCATGTATCACTGCCAGCATTTCCTTTTGGTTTATGTGCATGCGTAGCTCTTTTTGTGGCCATAGACCTTGAATGCATCTGCCCTCCATGTGCGCTCCCCATCCGTGGTCTGAAGCATCTGTTGTAATGGTTTGGCTGGCTATTGGTTTGCTGAAAGGCAGGCCCCTGTTTGACTGGCTTGCTTGAGCCCACCACAGAAATTCCTTTTGAAGGCATGGAATGAGTGGTATCAAAGTTTCCAGGCTGTGACTGTGCTGAGTCCATAAACTCCTTAGGTACCATTGTAGTTTCCTCATATGTAGTCTTGCTTGCGGAATCAGAAGGATGCAAGAAGCCATGTAACCCAGGGCCTGCAGGATTTTCCTTGCAGTCAGCTGGGTTTGTCTTGTCAGATTTTTGAAGTAATCTGGTAGTTGACTTTGTTTTTCTTCTGTGAGGAAGGCCATTTTGGTGGTTGTATCTAGATCTGCACACAGAAAGGTTATTCTTTGGGATGGAACAAGTCTTGATTTGTGAAAGTTGACTGTATATCCCAAGGCCTGAAGTAGGTGGATGGCATAATTCAAGTGTTTTACCAAAGTTTGTTGGCTGTCCGCTTGTATAAGGCAGTCGTCCAGATATGGGTATATTTGAATCCCCTGAAGTCTGCAGTGTGCAATTACTGATGCCAGGCATTTCGTGAATACTCTGGGCGCAGTAGATAAGCCAAAGGGCAATGCTGAGAATTGATAATGCTCTGACCCTGCAAGAAATCTGAGGTGTCTTCTGCAACTTTGTCTGATAGGGACATGCAGGTATGCCTCCTTGAGGTCTAGAGTTACCAGCCAAGACCCCTTGCCCAGCATGGGAAGGAGCTGCTGTAGAGTCAGCATTTTGAACCTTGGCACAATGAGATAAGCATTCAGTGCGGACAAGTCGAGAATAGGCCTTCATTGTTTTTCTTTTCTTGGAACAAGGAATAGTCTGGAATAAAATCCTTGGCCTTGTTCTGAGAGAGGAACCTTTTCTATAGCTTTCATTTGCATTAAGCTGGAAATTTGTTTCAAAGCCTCTGCCCTTTGATTCGGTGGCAGGTCTGGCATGCCCTTTCTTTTTGGTAATGTGTGGAAATGAAACCTGTATCCTTTGTCTATTATTTGTAGTGTCCATTTGTCCCTTGTAATACTGTGCCAATTTTCTGAGAATAAAGAAAGCTTTCCACCCAAAGGTGCTTCCAATTGAGCCCTGGTTGGCTGTTTCAAAGTAAAGTCATTGAGCCTGTCCTTGTGCAGCAGTTGAAGGTCCTGCATTACCTCTCTGGTTGGGAGGCTGCCATTGACGTCCTCTTTAGGAGCCTCTAGCTTGCCCTCTACCTCTGGCACGCCTGTTCTTGCCTCTCTGAAATCTGTCTGTGTCTGGAAAGGACCAATTCTTGGAAGGCCAATTCCTGCTGAATCTTGGTGGTTGTACTTGGAGAAAATCTTTGACTGTTTGTACGGATTTTGCCTTTTCTTCAAATTTCTTTAGGACCTCCTGAGCCGTGGAGCCAAATAACTTTTGCTTTTCCAGAGGAGCATCCAGCAGCTTTGCTTTAACATGGTCTGGCAGAGATTGTTCCTTCAGCCAAGCATGCCTACGTATGACTGCGCCAGTCATAGCTGACCTACATGAAGCTTCCAATGCATCATAACCACATTGCAAGAAATGGTTGCTAACCTGTTGTGAGTTATGTACCAGATCCTGAAGTGACTTGCGGTCTAGGGGATCAGGTGAAGACAGTTTTTTATGCAATTCATCTAACAAATACTCTTGGTACTGTATCATATGAAATTGACAATTTAATGCCATCATAGAAAGAGTTACAGAAGTATACACTTTTTTACCCCATCTCTCTAAAGCTCTGGATTCCCTTTCAGAGGGGAGAGGATTTTTAGCAGTGGCAGCTGCAACCCCTTTAGGGTCCTGGGAAATAGTTTCTGGATCAGCAGAGTGGGCCTTGTAAAGGTAAAGATGTGAGTCCGGGACCCTGTAGTACCTATCGGGTTTGGCAGGAGCCGGAGGGAGAGAATCAGGGGTTGTGCTAGAGTCAAAGTACACATCATCAATGACATTCAAAACAGGAGGAATAGCTAAAGGTCTATGCTGAGGCAAATGTAAAAAGGTCCTTAATCTTTTCCTGGAATCAGAGAATTCCTGGCCCTGCCATTGGAAATGCTCTCTCATGGTGTGTAGTGTCTCTCCAAAGGAAAACTCTTCAGGAGGGGAGGCCGAGGGAATAGATTCCTCTGCATCAGAATCCTCGTAGGCCGAAAAAGCCTCCTCCTGGTGGTCCAACAGAGCAGAGCCATCAGAGGCCTCATCTGAGGAGTGGGGATCAGAGGGCTCAAACCTGGGCCTTTTGTCTGGAGGAGGTTGAGAGCCCCTGTCCGGATGAGGTTGAGAACCCTTAATTAAGGAGATAAGATCCTCTGCTAAGCTTAGAATCTGTGAACCAGTAGAGGGTCCCTGAGGGATAACCTTGGGAGGCAAAGCTTTTGAGAGTTTAGCAGCTTTAGCCCTGGAGAATGCCTTAATGGACATGGATGCAGGAGACCTGGCTGCACCATGTGCTGGTGTAGATTTGTCTAAAGGAATAGTGTCAGAAGGTTCCAGGACACCAGTTTCTGTTGGAAATTCAATAACCGACACGGCCGGAGCCTCCGGGACCGAGGTAGTCGGTTGAGCGGTTTCGGTAATAGGAAGTTCCAAGGACTCGGTTTCAGCCGAGACCGAGACACTCGCGGTAGGCCTGGACGTGGTTTCAGCCGAAACCGCGGCCCGCGTGTCTCGGTCTTTGTCCTTCCGTTTCTTAACTGAATGAGAAGTCGGAGTCTCCGACGGCATCTTATACGAAAAACTAGCCCCAAAAAATTCCTCTGCAAACTCCGCCCGACGTCTAAGAGTGCGTCGGTTGAAGGAAGCACAGGCTGAACAGGCCAAAACGTCGTGGTCTGGGCCTAGGCAGGGGAGGCAGTAAGAGTGGAAATCCTTATGAGGTATTTGTTTCCCACAAGTCAAACAATTATTAACTTTATCTGACATCGGCTGAGGCAAGAAAGAGTCCCCAACGGGGTACTTAGCTTTTTGAAGTCTTCGATAGCTGAATTACAGGAGCTGGCCGACCGGCACTTGCGAACTGCTTCTGCTTCGGGCACCACGCGGCAAGAAAGACTGGGGAAGATGGCTTCGGCTGATGCTTTTATACCCCAGGCGCTCTGACGTCGGGGAAAGTGCGACATCAGCCGACGCCGGACCCAGACTTTGGAATCCGGCCGACCGAAGGGCTGCCTGAGGCAGGACAACCCTGCTGGCCGAAGGGCTACCTGAGGCAGGACAACCCATATGTGATGACTGCAGATGCATCCTTGAAGGACATCACATTCTACAGATGTAAATCATACAGAAATGACAGCACTGAGTTTGTGGTCTATAGAGCACAGTGCCAAAAATACCAGGCTTTTTACATCGGCAAAACTATCAGCAAACTTAAAACTCAGACTGCAAGGCATTACACAGTCATCAGATAGGACTCACCCAATAGCGCTTTAGCGAAGCACACAAAGGATAAGCTGGGTCACAACATGTTTTCTTTTATCACCATCGAACAGCTAACCATAGATCCATATGAAGGCAAAAAGTACAGTTTTGTACCTACCATAAATGTAGATGTTCGAGGATTCCATTGCTGCAGTCCTGACTATTGGGTATAGTCCGCGTCCAGTCGGCCCGAATACCAGAGTATAAGGCTGACGTCGGTCAGGGCGCATTAGACTGACGTCAGTACGTCAGGGTACTAATGCGCATGACCGACGTCATATCCTCAGTCTTTTCTTGCCCCAGATGTCAGAAGACCCTAAAAAGACAAGTCCCAAACAACCTGCACCAAAAACATGTACAATATATACAACAATATATACAAAAATATAAGCATGTAAACTCACCTACACAACCACCCCCAAATACAGAGGGGAAGGAGGGAGGTAAATTGGACTGCAGCAATGGAATCCTCGAACATCTACATTTATGGTAGGTACAAAACTGTACTATGTTCTTCGTCTTCCATTGCTGCAGTCCTGACTATTGGGTAGAATCCCAAAGCAGAGGTAAGGGAGGCTGGCAAATTATAAAGTAGTAGGAGCTGACAACATGCCTTGTAAAACAGCTGTGGCAAAACCAGCCCTAGACTTAGAGTAGATAGGAAGGTGATAATGCCTAGAGAAAGTATGCACTGAACTCCAAGTAGCTGCTTCCAGAATATCCTTAGTTGCCACCCCTTAGAAATGCTGTTGAAGTGGCAGTAGCCCTAGTGGAATGAGGCCTAATCCCAGCTGGAATCTCCTTGCCATGATGGGAATAACAAAATGCAATGCAAAAGCCAATCCACCTAGAAATAGTTTGTTTTGACACAGGCTTGCCCTGAGAACTCAAAGCAAAAGAAACAAACAACTGCTGAGACTGCCTAAAATCCTTAGTCCTGCTTAAATAATAACGCAATTGCCTGTGTACATCTAAAGTGTGCAAAATCTTTTCCCCTTTATTTTGAGGATCTGCAAAAACGTAGGCAAATGAATAGTTTGGTTTAAAGCCACACTAGAAACCACCTTAGGCATAAAAGAAGGATTAGTACGTAATGATACCCTATCCTTATGGAAAATCAAAAGGGCTCTACTGCCATAAGGGCCTGCAACTCAGACACCCTTCTTGCAGAAGTAATAGCCAACAGAAAAGCAGTCTTCCATGACAAATATTTCAATTCAGCAGTAGCTGCAGGCTCAAAAGGTTGTAGAATAAGTTTTTCCAACACAAAATTGAGATCCCAAGCAGGAGTAGGAGCTCTACGAGGGAGTCTTATATTCTTTGCCCCTCTAAGAAACTGCTTGAACAAAGGATGCGAAAACAAAGGTGGGTCACAATCATAGTGAGCTGAAATTGCTGCAGCATGAATCTTTATGGAAGAGAAGGACAAACCTTTGTCCAATAATTCAGTAAGATATTGAAGAGCCACACTCAAATTAGGCTCAGAAATCTCCAAATTCTTTGCTGTACTCCAAAATAAAAATCTCTTCCATTTTTCTGCATACACTTTCCTTGTACTAGGTCTTCTAGCTTCCATAATCACATTTAAAACTTGTTGAGGAAGTTGAGACCTGCTGTGTTTCAACACAGAATATGCCAAGCTGTTAGATGAAGAGAGTGTAGCTTGACATTGAGCAGATGACCGTCCTTCTGAGATAACAGATGAGGAATCAGAGGTAAAGGCCATGGAGGCTTCTTTACCAGACTCCGTAGTAGAGGGTACCAGTGTTGCCGAGGCCAATCTGGAGCTATCAAAATCATCCTTGGCCTGTCTTGTCTGACCTTTAACAGTACCTTTGGAAGAAGAGGTAGAGGTGGAAAGGCATACACATGAAGGTTTTTCCAACTGAAAGACAGAGCATCCACTTTCCAAGCCGTGTGATGAAACCCCTTTGTGCAATACTTTGGCAGCTGGTGGTTTAGTGGAGAAGCGAACAGATCTATGTCTGGAGTTGCCCATGCCACTGTCAGTTTCTGAAATACATGAAGATCCAGTTTCCACTCGTGGGGATCCATGATTTGTCTGCTTAACACATCCGCTAAGGAGTTCTGTGCTCCTGGCAGAAACCTTGCCTGAAGAGTTAGTTGCAGGCTTAGCGCAGTCTCCCATAAAATCATTGCTTGCCTGCATAGAGGATAAGAATGTGTTCCCCCTTGCTTGTTGATGTACCACATGACAGTTGTGTTGTCTGTTAGAATCAACACCTGCCCTGGAAGAAGTAACTCCTTGAAAGCCATTAATGCAAACTGGACTGCTAACATCTCTTTCATGTTGATATGTAGATGCTGTAGTCTGGCAGGCCACTTGTCTTGTATCCACTTTCCATTTAGATGAGCTCCCCAAGCAATGTCCGAGGCATCTGTCATTAAGATCTGACTTGCCTCTGGCCGGGTCACAGAGAGTCCCTTGTTTAGGTGACATTCCTGAGCCCACCACAAGAATTCTTTTTGAAGGCAAGGTATTATTTGAATGACAGTGTCCAAATCCTGGCAGTGCTGTGTCCATACATTTTTGAGATACCATTGTAACTTCCTCATATGCAGTTTGACATTGGGAAGCACCAGAATACAAGATGCCATGAACCCTAATGCTTGAAGGACTGTCCTTGCAGTCAGCACGGACTGATGAGATAGTTGATGGAAGTAAAGTGACAGACTCTCTTGTTTGTCCGGGGTTAAAAAGGCCATCTGGGCTGCTGTATTCAGTCTCACACCCAGAAAGCACATGTCTTGAGAGGGTACTAGACTGGACTTTATTTCGTTCACAGAATACCCTAGGCATCTTAGCACTGCGATAACATATTCCAGGTGCTGTAGGAGAACTTCCCTTTCTTGAGCCAGAATCAGGCAGTCGTCCAAGTAAGGATAGATTTGAATTCCTTGAAGCCTGAAGTAAGCTATCACTGGAGCCAGAACCTTTGTGAACACTCTGGGCGCAGTAGATAAGCCAAAGGGCAATGCAGAGAACTGATAATGAGAATTTCCAGTTCGAAACCGCAGATATTTCCTGCAACTTAGCCTTATAGGCACATGAAGGTAAGCTTCTTTGAGATCTAAAGTTACCATCCAGTGATCTTTGCCCAGCAGAGGTAAAAGCTGTTGTAACGTCAACATCTTGAACTTGGGAATGTCCAGATAAGTGTTGAGGATAGATAAATCCAAAATTGGTCTCCACGTGTTTCCCTTCTTTGGTACAAGGAACAGGCGGGAATAAAATCCTAGGCCCCTTTCTGATACAGGGACTGGCTGAATGGCCCCTATGTGAAGTAACTGTAAAACTTGCTTGTGAGCCTCTTTTCTTTGTTGAGGAGGAACGTCTGGCATGCCTTTGAAAGGGGGCATTGTATGGAAATAAAATCTGTAACCGTGGTGAATGATATCCAACACCCATTTGTCTTGAGTAATTAAATCCCAATTTTCTTTGAAAAGAGACAGTCTTCCTCCCAAAGGAGCTGCCAAACGTGAATCTGCTGGCAGCTGAAAAAACAGGTCATTGGGTCTGTTTACGAAAGGACTGACCCCTGCCCTCACCAGAAGTCTGAGCAGGTGAACTCCCTGTTCTAGGCCTAAAAGAACCTTGAGCCCTGCCCCTACCACGTCTAGACCTCCTAGACTGAGAATCATAAGCAGGGTATGTCCACCCCTTAGCAGGCCAATTTCTACTAAACTTCGGTGGCTGCACCTGCAAAAAATCTTTAACAGTTTGCATAGACTTAGCTTTGTCCTCCATTTTCTTTAAAACTGCTTCCACAGGCGAACCAAACAACACATCAGACTGTAAAGGAGCATCCAAAATCCTTGTCTTAACATGCTCAGCTAAATTCTGATCCTTCAACCAGGCATGCCTGCGAAGAACAGAACTGGTAGCAGCCACCCTCGAGGAGGCCTGTACAGCATCAAAACCACATTGCAAAGAATGCTTACCCACTTGTTCAGACACATGAACCAAATCCAGCAACTCTTTACACTCAATACCTTCCGCCAAAGCATCCACCTTAGATTTCAATTGTGAAAGGAGATAATTCTGATATTTTAGCATGTGAAACTGACAATTCAAAGCTCTCATGGCTAGAGTGGAAGAAGTATACACTTTCTTTCCCCACCTATCCAAAGCCCTTGCCTCTTTATCAGTGGGAACAGGATTTTTAACCACAGAAGCCTTTACTCCCTTAGGCCCTTGAGAAATAGTTTCTGGGTCCGCCCTAGGACTCTTAAACAAATATTTATGAGCTTCGGGCACCCTATAATACCTATCAGGCTTAACAGGAGCAGGAGGCAAAGAGTCAGGGTTCAGGGAAGCCTCTGCAAAAACATCTTCCACCACATTCAACACAGGAGGAATAGCTAAAGGCCTATGCTGGGGTAAAACAAGAACTCCCTAAGCCTTTTCCTGGAGTCAGAGTAATCCTGGCCTTCCCATTTAAAGTGCTCCCTCATGGAATGCAAAGTCTCTGAAAATGAGAAATCCTCAGGTGGAGAAGCTGTAGGAGTGGAATCATCCACATCAGAATCAGAATAAGTAGGATACTCCTGCATATCTTCCACAGAAGATTCTGAAGCCTCTGAACACTGTTCAAAACTATCAAACTCGGTTCCACCCTAGGCCTCTTATCAGGCGGGGCATAGAACCCCTAATCATAGTAATCAAATCTTCTGCCATTTTAAGCATATGTTTCTTAGGTACAGAACCCGAAATGCTAGGAGAAGCCCCACTGAAGCTGAAGTAGGCCTACCTCTCAAAGAAGTTTTGGCAACAGAAGGAGAGGCCCTAACTACCTTGGGAAGAGAGGGAAGAACAGTCACCTGAGAAGCCCCTCAGCCTGGCCTACCTCCTGAGAAGGCACATCCTGTAAGAGTATAGTTTCTGCCTGGGACTCCATGGAAACTCCTGGCAAAACCTCCGGCTCCACTGAGCCTTCTAAAGAACCGACGTCCGGGACTGCTGGTTCCTCAACCCTAGGCTTCACTGTTTTATCCTTGCGCTTCTTGGAAGCGGCGCCGGAGCATCCGACGGCATTTTATAATTACAACGCTTCCCAAACACTAACCTGGCACAGTCTAACCTCCTCTTAATAGTGCGTTTGTTAAACCTAGCACAAGAGCGGCAACCAACAACGTCGTGCTCAGGCCCTAAACAAGGTATACACAAGGTATGATAATCCCTATGAGGTATCTGTTTCCCACAAGAAATACAGTTATTCACTTTTTCTGACATCCGGTAAAATACGGAGGCAAGAAAAACTAAAATGTTCCCCAACGGGGTACTTAGCCAACTCTGTTTCGGTCTGAAACTCCGGTTTCGGAAATATTTCAGTACGCCAACCTGCACTCGCAAAACTGCTTCTGCATCGGACCATGCGGCAAAAAAGACTGAGGATATGACGTCGGTCATGCGCATTAGTACCCTGACGTACTGACGTCAGTCTAATGCGCCCTGACCGACGTCAGCCTTATACTCTGGTATTCGGGCCGACTGGACGCGGACTATACCCAATAGTCAGGACTGCAGCAATGGAAGACGAAGAACATCCAATGACAGACTAGGAAAAAATTTAACTTGAATGGTAAATCAGGGTCCAAGCCAAGAAATACCCTGGTCTAAACTTATCAGTGTCTATTAGCTGCATACTAAATCTAAGAAAACTGGACCATCATTTATACTATTGACCTATAACACATTTCTGGATTCCTAAGTTCCCCAACACTTTAGATCGATATTGACTCAAATCGGCAATAAGGATAATGTTCAATTGTCATTCTGTTGTCCAGGATCTCAGGTATATATGGACTCAAAAGGTAATAAGATAGTGATTCAATCTTTTAATCCCTAATTTTCAACTTTAGATCGTCTCACTTCATACTGTTTCTTTTTGTCTTCTCTCTTTATTATTACTATTACTTCAGTCTAGATAATACTGGCGTGAATCTCCTAATATAGTTAGTGGACTGTATGCAGGACAAGATACCTCACCTCCTATAGACTATATTTTATTTGGTTCTGTACCCAGGCTTGTCTGTAACATTTAACTGCCACCTATCTCTGGTCCTACTTTTTACTCCCTCTCCCCTAAACAGAAGTTCACACATATTGCTCCTTTATATTGGTCCTATTTCATGAAATCTAGAAAGTAGCAGTGGAGATTTTTGATACTCTCAGTTTGCTGATTTTCATGTAGGTACATAGTAAAATAATTAGCTGTTCACCCTGACTCTGACTGTTTTGCTAACATTTCTACATGACCATATTTCACATTTAATACCTTAATTTTAAAATGTAATTATTCATTTACAGAGATGCCATACAGTGCATGCTCCCCTCTGTACCCATATTTGTTAGCCATGGACATGAGGACTGATGGCCTAATAATGTCCTGTTTACCCTTCCACCCCCGCCTAACATACACACCTTCCTATATCCTTCCTAGATTTCCCCTCAGGCTTGCAATAAAATTTTAACAATACATTAGGCAGTCAGATTA
The DNA here is from genome assembly GCF_019279795.1 of Protopterus annectens. NCBI lineage: Eukaryota > Metazoa > Chordata > Ceratodontiformes > Protopteridae > Protopterus > Protopterus annectens. Next base: position 602,624,608 of record NC_056732.1, read on the forward strand.
CGTTATAAGCTTGACAGCACACTGCCTTTCAAACAGAAGTTAAATTTAATTTACCTCGCCACACACATGTGGATGGCTAGTGGTTATAAATTACAAGTTAGAAGCTGAAGACCACACTGCCTTTTAAACATAATCTAAATCTTGACGTCGTTTTGTCTTGTTAAAACTCCACACACACTTGGATGGCTTGCAGTCAAAAATTCCTCATATCTTTATTTAAAGCACACAAAAGCCTCACTTGTACTTTAGATATCTCAGCATTTTACAATAACTATACAGTTGATCTGACAATAAAAATAAAATAAAATAAAGAAAATCATAAATAACAAGTGCTGCCTCCATTTAGCACTCATACTTCCTTCCCCAAGCCTCCATTAATGTTTCCCTAGTTGTGATAACATGCCACACCCATGGGGAAAGTGCTTTTTAACATTTACTGTAGGCCTCGTTAAAAAAAAACATGCTGCTTTTACAACTTATTGATTTACTGAAAATTAAATACTGGCAAATTTGTTTTTAGTATGCATATAATTCCCAAGTACCCAGCGGACTTAAAACTGATGACTACTATATTATACTGCTTAAATCTTACAAATGATTTATATGTAACAATAATGACCCATTCTACTAGGTTTGATAAGTTTAATAAAACAAGACATGATTTTCTTTAAGTTACTTATAGTACTGTGGGCATTTTACCAGCACCTCAAGCATTAAGGACAAAGGGCAGTCTTAAATTCCTGAAGGGTACAACCCTCAACCCCTCCCATAACTGAAGCACTCCCGGGGGCGTAGTTAAGATTACTGCCCACCTTACATTGTTCATGATAAATTACAGCTCAGCTGAACACTGTTTCAGAAAGCACTCATCTGCCTAACTGCACTGAATAAAAAACTTATCCAGAACGAATTGCCTCCAGGCTTTTATCTTTCTTTGACCAAACTTAACCTGCTGGAACATTCTCTAGCAAGTAACTTTGCTCCCTAGCGGCTGGACAAGAAGAATACCTTTGCTTCACCATGAAAGCTAGCATGGCACCTGTAACAAGAACTGAGCAAAAGAAAAGGCTTCTGCAGTGATACCTCTAATCTGAGACGTGACTGGCTCCCATGGCCCTTTCAGGTATCCGTACGATTTTTAGCTTTTCTTTAGAAGGGGTGTATAGCATGAGGCTGGGTAATGGCAAGACAAACAGTCCTCTGACTCAATTGCCTTGTATTTTATTTCCTAAGATCCTTCAAGCAAATCAACCAAGTCCAATAGCATTGCATTATTCAGAAAAAAGGAGAAAGAACAATAACTTACAATCAAAAATTAGAAGGACATAACTCAGGGCAATGTAAAGAGATATTTTTTCACAGTGACTGATGAATGCACAGAACAGCCTTCTCAAACAAACAACATATTTATAAACAAAGTCAGAATTCAAAAAGTGTGTGACAGCCACGCGGTAGCTTTGACCAAGGAACCTAAGTCTTTTACTTTACTAAGTTCAACACCTTACCCATATGGCTGGGAAATGGGCAAAGAACTGCAGTTAGTCCTCCTCACACTGTATGTGCTGTGTTATTATATTTCTACCCATGACTCTAACACTACATTCAGTGAAACAGAACAGATAAAGTAGTAATTTAATTAGGCTCAGCTAAACCTATTAACATATTCAAACAGATGACAATGATCTATCATAAGGTCACAGGTTCATAGGTAAATACTAGACTGGCTGACCTTGTGGGCCATTTTAAGCCTAGCCAATTTCCCTTTTGCTGCTTAAATTAACCAATCCTGTTTGGTGTAAGACCAGCCTTACCCATCCTGTGGTTGATAATCACATATTACACCTAGTGAGATTAACTAGGATCATACCAGAGATAATTTGAGGGGGAGTCTTTCAAGATGTCTATTACTATGTGTCAGAAGACAGGAGACGTAACGTTGTTTGTGGGTATGGATCCACAAGGTTTAAAGTTGAAATACCACTCCAACTCTCTATGTCCATCATGGCTGAGATAATTACAATAAGATTAAAAATAGCCATCATAGCTTTTGATATACGCAGGAACAAGTTAGAAGAATCATAACATGACATGGAAAGAATTTGAATGGAATAAAAGCATACCAGGGAGAGAATCCTGAACTGGAAATGTGGAAGACTACCAGAGACCTCAACCTCACAATTAACAGAACATGCTGGAGGGACAAGTTCATAACCCAGAGACTGTCCATGTTATGGAACAGATTTCCCATACATGTCAAGCAGAGCACCTCACTGGCCCTCTTCAAGAGAAATCTTGATGGGTGGATGGGAAACAAAATATTCACCCTGGGGATAACTCCACTGGCTCTACTCGACAGAGGCACTGGGAACTAAGGTCGGATGGCACTATGCCAGGGTAATCCTATGGCTAGGCTTGTAAAGGCCCCAGGGCCATTAGCCTAGTATACACCTTTGAACCTATGAATCTATGAACTAGCTGAAGAGATTAGTTTAGTCAAGCACTGAACAGCAGTAGAGATTAGGACTAGGAGGGCAACACACAAGAGCTGCGATTATTGTTGCTGCCTCAAAATGCCTAGGCTTTGGCTTTAGTTCTTGGCTTGGGCTTCCTTCTGTATGCAGTCTGCAGGTCTTCTCTGTGTATGTGTGGGGTTTTTACTGGGCTCTTCTGTTTCTTCCCACATCATAAAGATATGCCAACAGGTCAAATGAGGATCCTCTGAATTGTTCATAAGCGTGTGTGTGTGTGTGTGTGTGTGTGTGTGTGTGTGTGTGTGTGTGTGTGTGTGTGTGTGTGTGTGTCCTGAGATGGAATGGCTTTCTTTCTAAGCATAGTTCTCTCATTTATTTTTGTTGGGACAGGCTTTGTTTCTTCCATGATCATGAGTGAAACTCTCTGAGCATCAAAATATGAATGAGATACATAGAAAGTTGTGTCCTTTTTTTTTTGAGGCATTTGTGACGTGTGTGAAGTCAGATTACAGTTTTACACTTCCACTGCTGCAATATATTAATGATCAAGCAGTCAAACTTTGAGATGAAGGGGAACCTAACAAACACAAGGTTAAAAAGTACCAGGCTGCTAGGAAACCACTGGTTTCACACTAATGCTTCCATGCATTTCTCTGCGGGTGAAGATTTCTGAAGTAAGACCTAATACTCCCTTCTTTTGAATCTTTCAGTTTTCAAAACGTGTCTAAATAGGAGAAACACTCACTCTCCTGCCAGAGGACAAACCAACCCAGAGACCACAACAGCCAAATATAACCTATCTTGAAGGTGTACCACCTTGAGTAAGTTGCATTTAGTTGGTAGTACCAGAGTTAGCCTTTGGTCAACTGGAGCCCTAGGCAAAAGAGATCCATAGTGCCCCCCACACCACTTGGTGCCCCCATCCTGGTCTACCTACACTATTCAGATTTCGGGAAAAGTGCCCCTGCCAGAGCGGTGCCCTAGGCTGGCTATAGGTAGTACCTTTGATTTCTAAAATTATTTGGTGAAATCATTCTAAGAATCCTGCTTAACTGGATCTTAACTGCAGACAGATGCCGTGCTCACTCTTCTAAGCTTTCTGTTGTAATTCACGGGCTGGAGAAGACACTGTTCAATGTCATCTACATAACATTCATTTCTTTCAGTAGGCAGATTAGCTATTCTACACCACAGAAATATTAAAACAAAGAATCAGATATGAAGCCCTCTATAACAATGCAAGCCATGAGTGGCATTTTGTTTTTTTGCCTCACCTCTCTTCCGTTCATGCTGTTTCCTGTTTTAGCCTCCCCACATAAACTTACTGTCCATATAAAGATAATGTGTTTTTCTGACCAGCAATGACTTACAAATGTTTTGTGATTCTTTGGACATAAAATATAAATAAAATAAAAATAAAAATAAATAAATAAAAGACATTGAAAAAGCACATTTATGCCCCATTCCATTATATTCACAGCAAGTACTTCCTATGTGGATCTATGAAAAAATGTAATCAGTAATAGCAATTTCTTCTTGTTTTAAGTATTCATTTCTAAAGTCCAGTAATAATATTGTAAGAAAAAAATGTAATACTTATGTTATTTGTTTTACTGTTCACAGCCATGAAATCTGCTAAAATGTACAAGTAAAATTATACAGCATTATTTCTCAAATTTCTTCACAGTATTCATGCTATTTATTTCAACCCTGCCTTTAATCCTAAGCCTGTATAAAAATAACAGAGGTGGCAGCATTCTGGTAACCATGCTGCATTTAATCTAAATGATTTACAGGTGTTCAGTCTGTAGTTCTCTAGTATAGCTTTCAGCTTTTTAAATAGATTCTGCTTTCATCGGGCCGTTCTGTATGCTACATATACTCTGCCACTGAAATGTTGATTAAGAATTTAATTTCAGTTCTGCCGCTCAACTGACAACTGACATGATCACTAACATTAGCAGCACTGATACCTGGACAATTGGATGGCCTCCAGCAGATGCCTTTACTGCTCCTCGACTTCCTTCTGTCTCATAATGAGCTCGATGGTGAGACTTGGGCTGTACTTCAATCCGAAGTTCATAGGGTCCAGAATGGGAAGGCAGCTGCCAGTCAAGAGCAGGCAAAGATGGACTGCAGTGAAAGAAAAGGATTATTAAATATTAATGCAAACTATATTACTGCATGCCACAACAACATGGATTTATTATTTTGAAGATAACGATTTACAGATCATCCTTTATTATCTTAGTTTATGTTTTGTCAATAAAAAACACAACAGCATGAGTAATTTAAAAGCAATTGAAACAGCCAGTAGTTACCTGATGGAGATTTATTACCAAGCTTTCCTGATGCATTTTTTTTCCTGAATTTTCTGCTAAACTCTACCGGTAAATTACAGGGAAATACATGGTTTCTAATTAGGAAACTGGGACCAGGTTGTTTCATTTTCCTGAAGTGCCAAATCATTTTTCTTAACATTTTTCTTTTGTTTATACATATCCTTAGCAACTATTACATTAGAGATAAGGAAAATCCAGACATATTCATGACTTACTCCATTATGAGAGTACTACTTAACTTTCATGCTATAATAGTGTTAACAAGCTACTTTGTGTAGTTCAAGGTTTGATTCCTTCAGCCTTCATTTGCCTACTGTGTGATCATGAGCAAGTGTCCCTTAGCCAGACAGTACTATATGGGAACTTAGAATTTGGGCTAAGCTCCTCAATGGTCTCATGGACTGCATACTTAATAACTAACTATGAACCAATGAACTAAGGTCTTGTGATTCAAACCTCTGGCACTAAACTGACTGAAATATAAAATGCACACATGAATACTAAACAGTTCACTAATCGAGGACTGACCTCAAAAGCATGCAGAAAATATGCACTGTCACCCTGGCTATGGACCTATAACATCCACACCCAAGAAAAGGCTTCACAATGACCACCCACCAGTTACAGTTTTTGGCCTGTCTTCTCAGATCACTTTCCCTGTTGCCTTCTGTATTCAGAATCTTTCAGTGTTTCCTTTCCCACGGTAACTATACTTTGAATAAATTATTACACACACACACACACACACACACACACCCTACACATACAATACTTTCCAGGGAAGGCTCTAATACATCACATTTCTAAAGCTTTTGGTCCTAGCCCAAAAATGTTTACTGACACACCTCTAGATCGTAAGACTGGAGAAAGTACAGATGTCGAAGTTAACTTACCATAATAGCAGATGTTTGAATCGATCACTACTGCAAATAGCTTAAGCAAAATCTGACATTTCTTACCAAGAATGAGATAGCTGGGGAGCTTCCAAAGCTTTAGGGGCACCTCCCACACACCCTAACTGCTGTACAGCTCAAGGAAAGTGGTACAAAGTCAGTGGTTAGGGAGCCAAACCTTCACAGCTTTTCTGTCTCACAGCAAGGCAGCCTTAAGTATATTTCGAGAGTCTACCCCTTTCCAAAAAGCCAGAGAAATAGCCAAAGCTCTGACAGGCTTGGCCCTGACCTCCCCTGAAAGTGTCTTGTTATAGTGAGAGTAACACAAAGCAATAGCATTAGACAACCATTTAGAAATTGTCAGTTTTGACATTGATTATTTCCCATGAAGGTTAGAAAAGGGAGACAAACAGTTAATTAGAATTCCTGAGCATTTTTGTCCTGTCGTTGTGGTATCTGAGTTACTTCCGGACATCCAGTGTGTGTTGCATTCTGTCTCCTCTATTTTTGCTTATACATAGAAAACAAGGAAATGAACAGAGTAACTCAAAGTAAACTGCAAAACCACTGTAGGCATAAAGGAAGGATTCCTTCTCAAAGTGAACCTATCTTTGTGAAAGATGTGATGGGGATGAATCACCACAACAAACTGTAATCCAGACACTGTTCTTGCAGAAGTCAAAGCAATGAGAAACACCGTTTCCCAATATAAGAACTTCAAATCAGCCTCATCAGCAAGTTCAGGAGGAAACAATTTAAGTTTTTCCAATAAAAAATTAAGACCCCAAGAAGTCATCAGCTGTCTTCTAGGTGGGTGGTTATGTAAAGCCCCTTTCAAAAACTGACTTGAGGCAGAGCAGAAACACGGGATCTACAGACAGATGTGAAATTAACCAGTCAGAGCAAAATAAGGGTCATGCTACTAAATGCTAGGAGCTTAAACCAAAAACTGCACTCCCTGGAAGCACTTCTATCACTGGAAGATGTAGATGTCTGCAGTCACAGAAACCTGGTTTAAGGCCTCAGAGATTACCTTGGCCCTTCAAGGCTCAATACCGTCACACCTTTAGACTGCAAAAGGAATGTGTGAAAACCAAAGGAGGTGATGTTTCAAATTATATTAGAAATAAATAATTCTTTCTGTTGAGTAAATCTTGTGATCCCCTTCTTCAGCTGCACATCACCGAGGTGCTGACTATCCTCTCGCTCCTTCTCATCTGTCAGTAATTTACACTGTTCTTCTCCCTCCCATATAAAGTAGAGTGCTTACATGTCGTACCCATAAAGTTTAAATTTCTCCCCACCACTGTTTTTTTCTTTTCTCTCTACTAGTGTGAGATACAGCAACAGCTGGGTCTATATTACATGATTGCACATTTAGTTAAGCGAATAACTAAAAGTCGATCACTAATAATCACACATACAAAACATCAAATGGCAGTTTCCACTCAGAAACTCGCCCCCACACCCCCCAACTAAATATACCAACTCCGAGATCGCTCCACATTGAAGAAAGGGCAACCTCTGTGCAAAAACCAAACGACTTGTTTCCCTGAGTGGAAACTGCCGTTCACGGTTTTGTGTGTTCGATTATTAGTGATCGACGGTTAGTTATTTGATTAACTAAACGTTCAATCAACTAATATAGACCCCAACAGCTACCCCCCATATCAGCATTATGTGGTGATGTACTGGTGCCATTTTAAAAGGCTTCTTCTACTTGTAATATTAAATATATTTTTGTGCTAGTGCAAATACATAATATTTGTCCCATACACTGTTTAACAGCAAATACCCAATGTTTGTCCTACAGATTTATCAAAAATTTGCTAATCTCACAAGAAGCCTATTTTTGTTTTGTTTTTTTTAAGTTAGCAAAGTCCAGGATCTCAGACCAGCGCCTTTTCTCACTTAAAATATTTAGATTATCTAAGCACAGTTTAACTTGTTTTACTGATTGTTTTTTTTCTATCTTTTGCTTCACTGAATGTCCAGCAAACACACCTCACCTCATACCAAGTCAGCCTCGACCCCAACCTATTTAGTAAACCAGCTACCCGAACCCACTCCATTTCTCCCAACCACATATCATTTCATATCTCTTCCCCTGTCTACAATCACTCTAACTTAGAGCTAGCCTCATTCAGGATAAAACATAACTCTACAAAAGGCCCCATTTCCCTACAATATAACCTACACATTTCCAAATATCTCCAGTCCATTGTATACATTGCTGCACAACTAATATTTAGTGGAGACATACATCCAAATCTCAGCCCCCCAGCTAGCCCCATAAACAACATTAATCAGACCAAAATCAGCCTAAATCCTCCTAGACAACCAACTGACCTCTTAATTCTCATCAACATTAGAAGCATTCTTAACAAAATTGATGAACTGCACACAACCCTATCCTTTTACTCCCCAGTTGTTATACTCCTTACTGAAAAAAGAAAGTTATGTACTCACCATAACGTTCCATGTTTGTTGTCCATAATCTCACCTTCTTTCTTGCTGGTTGGGTTCGGAACCAAGCATCGGTTCCGACTCGGCCTTTTACTAAAGCTCAAGAGCTTCCACTGGCTCAAGGCTATACCCTATCCCATGATGGCTAGAGAAGGTAACCCAGATCTTGTTTGCAAACCCTAACAAAATAGAACTGATACCCCAAACATAGAGTAAATCATCCTCAGCCTAAGTCTTATGAGGCAAGAAGGGAACCAGAGTACATTTGTAACCAATCCAAAAATTCCTCTCGATCCTCCAGGAACAAAGGTAGGGGGAAGGAGGATGGAATGCAAGAAAGAAGGCAAGATTATGGACAATAAACATGGAATGTTATGGTGAGTAATACCCTGGCAGATCGATTCAGTGCTACCTTCACCCCCCCTCTCACCCCCTAAATGGCCCATCTCAATACTGGAAGACTGCCAAATTCCGGTAATAACGGCCACACAAGTAAAAAATGCACTCTCCAAAGCTAAGAATACAGCATCCATGGGACTAGATGACATCCCGGGCTGTGTACTACATGAACTACAATATGAACTAGCACCTCGTCTAAGTGTCATGTTTAATCATAGCTCACCTCAGGTTTCGTGCCCACTGAGTGGTGCAGAGCTACAGGTATCCCACTCCACAAGGGGGGATCCACCTTGGATCCTGGAAAATACCGCCCCATCAGTCTGACGAGCCTTATCTGCAAGGCCATGCAGCGTATTATCATGGAACTTATAAACAAAGACATTGGCAACCTTCAAACACTGGACCCCACCCATTTTGGGTTCGTGAAGGGCCGATCTTGTCTCCTGAATCTGACTGTCTTCTTCGAATCAGTCTCCAGAACCATGGACAAGGGTAAGGTGGTCCACACAGCCTATCTAGACTTTGTCAAGGCCTTTGACACCATCCCCCACTCTGGAATCATAGATAAACTTACTAAGCTGAGCATTAACCCCTAGATCATCCAATGGGTTGCTAACTGGTTTACTGATAAAACCCACACTATAAAAGTAGCCGACTCCAAATCCAGCTCCAGACAAGTGACAAGTGGAGTACCTCAGGATTCAGTCCTGGGACCACTCTTGTTTGGCATCTACTTCTCTGAAGTACAGGCCAACACTAAGGGACTCTGGCTAACAAAGTTCGCAGATGACTGTAAACTGGGAGCCATTACTAAATCCCCAAATGATATGGATACTCTACAAAAGGGCCTTACAGAAACAGATGCTTGGTGCCAGAGCCATGGGCTCAAGCTCAATGCCAAGAAATGTATAGTTATCCCCTTTAGGAAAAAGCATGTACCTGTGAATTACCATATAGGTGGCAGTGCACTAAACACTGAAAGTGTGATAAGAGACTTAGGGACACAGGTGGACAGTGGTCTCACCTTCGATAACCACATTGCCACAACAGTCAGGAAATCCTTCTATGTGGCACACCTCATCACTAAGGGCTTTTTATCCAGAAAAAAGGAGGTCATCGTCCCACTGTACTCATCCCTCATTAGACCCATTATAGAATACAATGCCCCATTTGGTATGTACCTCTCAAGACATCTGCAACAACTGGAAAGGCTGCAGAAATACCTCATTAAGAGAATCACAGGCACAGGCCTAAAGCAGATGCCCTACACTGACCGCCTTAAAAAACTCCAGCTATACTCTGTCGCATATCGTCTACTCAGAGGTGATCTCTGCTTAACATACAAGGCCATGTCAAACCCAGAGCTGTTGGACATGCTACACTTAAAGAAATCCCAATCCCTCAGAGCCACATGCTCCAGGGATCTAAACCTTGTCATCACAATAAACAAAACATGATGGAGGGATAGGTTCCTGACCCAGAGACTCCCCAGACTCTGGAATAGATTACCCATACATGTCAAACAGAGTGCCTCTTTGGCCCTCTTAAAAAGGAACCTTGACGATTGGATGGGAGAAAGGAAATTCACCCCGGGGATCACGTCAGTCGCCCTGCTAGACAGGGGTCCTGGGAAGTAAATAGTGTGGGAAGAAATAGCCAGAGAATTGTTATGCCTAGGCTTGTATAGGCCCTAGGGCTTATAGCTTAGTACCAGCCTATGAACCTATGAGTGCATAACTTCTTTATGTTATGTTGTCCAATCTCACCTTCTTTCTTGCTGGTTGGGACAGCATCCCCAGCACCTTCTTTCTTGGGTGTCTCAAGGCAGTAGGCTCTTCAGAACAGTGGAACCAAAGAGGCCCTGTTCCGGTAGGCCATGTCTACTTTGTAATGAGTGATAAAGGTATGAGGTTTGACCCATGTGGTTGCAGCACAGATTGAATCCATAGGTAATCTTGTTTGAAAAGTGACCGAGGCTGAAATAGCTCTTGTTGAGTGGCCTCTAATCTTTCCTGGCAATTGTCTATGCTGAGAATTATAAGCATAGGAAATAGTGTCAGTTAGCCATTTCGATAAGGTAACTTTTGAAAGTGGTGCACCTTTCTTGTTGTCTGAGAAGGAGACAAACAATTGATCAGATTTTCTAAACTCCTTGGTCCTATGCAAGTAGAAACATAGTTGTCTGTATACATCTAACTGGTGAAGCTTATATTCTGCCTTGTTGCCACAATTTGGAAAAAAGACTGGCAGGTTAATGGACTGATTCAAACTGGTCTGTGAACATACTTTGGGAAGAAAGGAAAGATTAGTTCTAAGAGAGACTATCTTTGTGAAAAATTAAATAGGGAGAGCGTATGGACAGAGCTTGCAATTCTGAAACCTTCCTAGCTGAAGTAATAGCTTCCTAGCTGAAGTAATAGCTGTCAAAAAGACTGTCTTCCAGGTAAGAAATTTTAATTGACAGGAGGAAGCTGGTTAATATGGAGGGAGAGTCAGAGTAGTCAGCACTAAACTGAGGTCCCAAGGAGGTGGTGGTTCCTTTATTGGAGGCCTTAGTAAGTATGTACCTCTCAAGAAGACTTTGCATAATCTGTGAGACATTATTTTAGATACCATATCTCCTACGTGATAGCTGGAAATGGCGGCTAACTGTACCCGTACAGTAGCTGCATCTGCACCTCCACTGAAAATCTCTGCTAAGAAATCTAAAATTGTAGTCACTGGAGCCATAAAGGGATCTATATTATTCTTGAAAGCCCAACAGGAAAACCTTTTCCACTTGCTAGCATACAGTTTCCTAGTTGCAGTCTTATGGGATGAGACCAAAATGTGACACACTGCAGGGGATATGTCGAGAAACCTGGCTAAGATTGGAAGTAGAGCAGCCAAGCTGTCAACTTGAGGGACTGAATAGAGGGATAGAGCGTTCCTGACTGATGGGTCAGAAGATCTGGTACTGGGTCCAGAATCCAAGGCTCCTCCCGTAGATGGGTTCATAGAAAGGGGAACCAGATTTGACGAGGCCAGTACGGAGTGATGAGAATTAGCCTGCAACTCAATGATTTGGCTTTCTGTATAACTCTGGGAATTAGTAGAAACGGGGGGGAAGCCGTAAAGAAGTCCCGGGGGCCAATCATGAACAGGTGCATCCTTTGGTGACTCCCCCAGAGGGGGGATTAGGGCAAAGTAGCTGCTGCATTTGGTGTTTATGGACGTGGCAAAAAGGTCGCAGCAAGGCTGGCCGCACTTGCGAAAAATTTTGTTCGCAATTTCCTGTTTCAGGGACCACTCGTGAGGCATCAGGATTGCTCTGCTTAATTTGTCCGGTATCATGTTGGATTTCCCAGGAATATACGTTGCAATTAGAAAATGTTGAGAAGATATTGCCCATTGCCATACTCTCTGTGCCTCTCGACACAGGGAATAGGATCTGGTCCAGCCTTGTTTGTTGATGTACCATACCACTGACATGCTGTTTGTCTGTATTGCAATCATACCCGGTAGAAGAGAGTTCTGGAATGCCTGCAATGCCAGAAGCACTGCTCTCATCTCTAGGACATTGATGTACTGCCAAATTCCTTAGACAGTCTTTCCCAGATAATGCCCTCCTCACCCTATCTGGGAAGCGTCTGTGGTCACTGTAGCTACTTGCTGGGGGGGAATGAACGACCTGCCTAGAGTCACCTGTGTGGACTGAAGCCACCAGCGTAGATCCCTCTTGCAGGAGTCTGTGATGAAGATCTTGTGGGACATGGGCAACTCCAGCGTGGACCACTGAGGAAAGAGTAGCTACTGTAGGACTCATATGTAGATGAGCATTTGGTAATCACTCTGGGGGCTGTAGTGTGCCCAAAGGACAGAGCGCTGAACTGGTAGTGAATGGCTCCCAGCCGGAACCGTAGATATCTCCTGGACTGCCTGTCCATCTTTATATGGTAGTACGCATCCTGGAGATCGATGTAGCATATGCAATCATCTTTTCCCAGAAAGGGAAGTATAGATTGCAGTGTCACCATCCGGAACTTTTTCTTGACAGACTTGTTTAGTCTGCTGAGATCCAAAATGGGTCTCCAGTCCCCTGTCTTCTTTGGAACTAAAAAGAACCTTGAGTAAGTTCCAGATCCAATTTGATCTGTGGGGACTTCTTGGATGACTCTTTTTCTAGCAACCTTTGAATCTCTATGGTTGCTTGATCCCTTTGACAGGGTGGGATGTCTGGGACTGATCTTGATAGTGGGAGAGTAGAAGAGAAGGGTATATTGTATCTCCTGGATATAATCGACTGTACCCACTTGTCTTGAGTGATGTTTAGTCAGGCTTTTGGGTACAGTGATAGTCTGCCCCCAACTGCCTCCAGAGGTGAGCAGGTGGGGCCTCCTTTCAGAGGGCTGGAAGGGCCTGCCAGAGAAGGTATCTCTGTCACCCTGATTTTGCGGACCCCCTCTGCTGTGAGGACAGTGTCTTCCATTGTTGTTTCCCCTTCTGCCCCTGTGGGAAAATTCAAACGTGCATCCGACGAAGCTCTTTGGGATTTATGGAACCACATCTTCCTGCCCTTCTGGCCTTTGGGGTAAGACCTGGTAGGAATGGAAAAATGTACTCCCATGGCAGACACAGTTTTGCCTTCTTGCTAACACCTAGTCAGAGTCTCTTTTACTTTTGGGCCGAACAAGAATGAGCCATCAAAAGGGGCGTTTATGAAGGAAGACTTAAAGGGTTCAGCAAACTTGCAAAGGCACAAGGCGCATCCAAGAATGCCTCCTGAGAGCAATCCCTGTGCCTGCTGCCCTACTCGCTCCATCAGCTGCATAAGAGATGAGCCTCATGGAGGAGTTGACTAAGGAACCTAAGGAAGCAAGCTGAGAGGAGACCTTATCTGACACCCCAGCAGCTGTAGAACCTTGGAGAGTATCTCCCAGCTCCTTCAGGAGATCCCTCTGAAGTCTGGTAAAGTGGGTTAGGTCACTCAGTGACTGGAGAGTATAGGCCGCTGACAAAAACATAAGTTTCTCGTATCTGCCCATCGTTCAAGATTCCTTATTCCGTGGATGGACAGATGAAGTCTCAGCCAACTCCTTTTTGGTGGCCGCCACCACCACAATAGCATCTACCGAAACACCTTTTGTCAAAAATTCCTTGTCTGAAGGGGCGGTAATGAACTTGTTTGGCCTCCTCGGAATGTGTTCCTCAGATGCTGGGGAGTCCCACGCCTTTTGACTCACCACCCCAAGGAGCTGATCAAAAGACAGAGACACCCAAGAGGTGGAGGGTCAAGAACCAAATGCCTCCAGGTACACAGATTCATCCTCAGAAGGGTTTAGGGCCTTCCAGCCACCTCTCTGCTTCACGATCTCTAGAATATCTGAAAAGGAGACATCCTCAGAGGGTGACCTTAGGGACTCTTCTGAATTTTCTAAATCTGTGCCTGAAGTGACAGACTCCTCAGGGGAGTCTAGGTGTTTCCTCTTACAAGTTCTTTTCCGGGGTACCTCTGCAGAGGGATCCACTGGAGAGGTTTCAGGAGACAGACTCATCCAATGGGGTGTCCTGGGGCACTGGTTCTCTACACCTGGGGGGGAGGGATGGAACAGAGGTAGAAGCAAGCTCCTTATGGGGAAGAGTGCCAGGATCCAAGGGTGGAGCCATATGGGGTGACGGCACACTCCTCATCACCTCAAAGGTGCCACTACCTGGGTCCAAGGAGGTGGGCTCCACGGCCAGTGTAGGTGCCGAGCTCACCCATGCCGAAGCCCCAAGAGGAAGAATCGGATCCGACAATGGTCCGATCCAACCCTCCTCCCCGGACCCGACAGGGGAGCATTGGCTCCCAGACCTCTCGACAGAGGATGGAACCGAAGAGGTCGGAGCAGAAGTCAGGACTGAAAACCCAGGGGTGACTCTCGGGCCTGATGGTTCCACCACAAAGACATCCAGGCACTCTGGCTCTGATACCGCTTGGGTTGGAGGAGGAAGAGAAGCAGGGTCAGTAGTAGGAGTCGATTCCACTGCCTTATGGGCTGGACTTGATAAAATTTTGGCGAGGGCTGTTTGTTGAAGTAACTTCTTGACTACCCGCTCCACGTCGTCATCCGATAAGCTCTTGGAGGATCAGGAGGACAGGGCTGAGGACTTAACACTACCAGCTATAGATTGCAATAAAGGTGATTGTGGGACCGAGGAGATCGGCTCCAAAGTTGGAGACTGGCTCCGTATAGGACTCTTACTCATTTCTGATAAACCCTGAGTAACCGATGGAGATGATTTCTTGGGCCCAACAGCCTTCGGGTCTGAAGTTGCATCCTTGGCTACTTTTCTTGCCGGCTCAGACACAGGAGCCGAAGAAGAAGCCCGTTTCGTAGACTTTTCAGCTCTGGGAGACTGAGAAGGTTTTGAGAAAGTCTGGGTACCTTCTAGTGTCTCATCAAAAGCAGCTTTAAGCAATCCCCTAGCAATTAGCTTATTCCTCCATTCCTGTAACACCCTCAAACTACACCCGTGGCAGATGGAGCAGGAATCCTGCAAGTGAACTGCACCTAGACAATAAACTCCAACTAGTGTGCCTGACATCTTTTGGGTACAAGAGTCACACTTTTTAAAACCTGACTGTTTGGCTTCCTTGCCTTCCTTGGACATATTATCAACACAAAACAAACACCACACCATCAAGGAAAGGGTATGATACTACGTATTCTACAGTTGTAAGGCAAAAAACTCTAACTGGTTAACAAGACTTTTTTTTTTGATATATATATATATAATATATATATATATATATGTATGTATATATATATATATATATATATATATATATATATATATATATATATATATAAACACACAGGTGAGAGAAGTGGGAGAAAGAAAAATGGCTAAAGGAGAGGTCTCTAACTTAAACGAAGAACTCCTCTAGCCAGAGGAGACGTCTCTAACTTAAAACGACGGATCTCTCAGGGAAAGGGGTTAGAGAAAGGAGAGCCCTCTAACTTAAACGGGTGTGAGAAAAAAAATTAAGAAAATAACGAACCTTCTAACTTAAGCAGGTTCAAAGGATAAACACAAAACTTAGAGATGGGATAGGGAGGTTTCGGGCCTAGCGACAGCAATATCCAAACACAACAGCTCACAACAAGCGATAAACCAATAATTGTCAACTAACTTAAACTTTTAGACTAAATACACAATATCTACAACTAACTATTCTCAATCAAAACACTATAACAATCCTGAGAAAACAGAATAAAAAGGTTTCACTTAGCCTGAGCCTAGTGAGAAGCACCCCATCTAGTTTAGTGGCAAATGAGATCTGGGTTACTCTCTCTAGGCATCATGAGATAGGGTATAGCCTCAAGCCAGTGGAATCTCTCGAGCTTTAGTAAAAGGCCGAGTCAGAACCGATGCTCTGTTCCAAACCCAACCAGCAAGAAAGAAGGCGAGATAGGACAACATAACATCATGGCTTACCACATTCCCTCCAGTAGAGCTCTATTGAGTGTGTACCTTTAACTCCGGGGTGTGGCTTCAGCCTTTAAAAAATGAAGTTATCACTTTACAGTTCTAAAAAATACTAATTGAAAAAGGTCATATATCAATACAGTTGTGTTTGCCATCATGTATGCTTCAAGATAAAATATTCTGATACCTTTTATGTAGCATGGTTTTGGAATTATTAATTCAAATATGAACAGGCAATATTTGATGCCTAGAGGTGCAGCAGGACGGATCGGCAGAAGCGCCTGGAGATATCACTCAGCTGTAATGAGTTGTTTAAGCCACAAAACAAAGACAATGAAATACTCCCACCAGGACATAACTTACTTAGAAAAGACCACACTAACAAAAGAGGTGGCGGTGTCGCCATACTTTTCAAGAACAACCTTACAGTCGACCTTATTAACATAAACATCCCTACTTTCAACCATGCTGAAATCCTATTCACAAAAGTAAAAATGTACCCTCAAAAACAACTAAACATACTAGGCTCATATGTTTCACCCAGGGACAACATAAATACACTAGAATCCATAACCCACTGGGCATCAGAATCCCCCCCCCCCCTTGAAACACTCCCGTTAGGTGACTTCAACATAGACTGGACTTCAATAAACTCACTCCTCCCCACTACTCATATAAATCTACACGGTTTTACTTAGATCATCCAAACCCCAACACGGATTGACAAATCCACCAAAAAAGAATCAATTTTAGACTGGATTCTCACTAATTGCCCATCCATGACACAATGCTCTGGCACATTACCTGATACCCTTAGTGACCACCTCTCTATATTTCTCCTAAGGCAAGAAATCAAACCAAATAAAAACAGCCCCCTCAAACAAATATGCCATACTAAAACCTTCAGAGCAATAGAACTAATATTAGCACTAAATCACTGCAACTGGTCACCCCTACGTAACTTCCCCTAGACAAGGCAGTAGATTAGCTTAGCTCCATATTTCTGAACATACTTAACCAGCTTGCCCCCAAGAGAACAAAGTCCAGCTCTGACTCATGGCTCACCAGAAGTACCTGACTTCAACTAAAACAGAGATAAAGCATGGGATACTTGGCGTGAAAACAAAACTAATTCTAAAAAGCAAAGACTTCTTGAATTAAGAACTAAAGCAAAAATAAAAAATAAAAATAGAGCAGACAAAAAAAATTACTCGAATATACAAACAAAGCATAAAACTAACCCTCAAAAATTCTGGGCTGCCATAAATAATGTTCTCAACCTGGACAAAACTAGTACCTCAACCCCAAACATCGACAAATATAAATAACACCGCAACACAATTCAATGAATACTTTACCAATTCCATCTTGAAACTATCAACAAATTCTGCAGCCAAAACCCTCCCACATTTAAACTCCGCATCCGACCAAAACTATTTCTCCTTCCAACCAGTCCAAACCAGTACAATTGACAGATACCTGTCCAAATTAAAACCCACTACCCTGGCTGCTGATAAACTTTCAGCAGAATATCTCTATATCACAGCCAAAGCCATCTCATACCCTATCTCTATACTCATAAATAGGTCAATCTCTGAGCAAAAAGTCGCAGTCCTCTGGAAAACCTCACATATAATACCTCCACACAAGGAAGGAAACTCAACTGAGTTATCGAACTACTGCCCGATAGCCATCCTATCCCCACTCTCAAAACTTCTAGAGAAATGCATACATTCTCAAATATTAAAATTCCACCTCTCTAACTATCTCCTAGCTAAAACTCAACATGGGTTTCAACCTGGCCAAAGAACTACCACTGCCCTTATCAGTTTTACCACACACTTTAATCAACAAAGAAATGCAGGCAATCTAGTATCAACTGTCTTATTGGACCTCTCAAAAGCATCTGATACAGTCTCCCACAGCAAGCTACTGTCTGGCTTCTCAGAACTGAAACTAAATAACTCTGCACTCCTATGGTTCAAAGTCTATCTTTCTAACAGACAACAGGCTGTCAAATGGCAGGACAATTTATCCTCTCTTCTCCCAGTCACTTAGGTGTGCCTCAGGGATCTATACTCGGTCCTCTGCTATTTACAACATTCACAAACAACCTCCACAAACCCATCCTTCATGCAAGCTTAATCCAGTATGCCGACAACTCTACCCTAATCTGCCCTGCCCCCTCTCCCCAACTTCTACAGAAAATAACAGAATACTTTACTGCAGTTGAAACCAGGTTAACTGACTCACAATTAATACTCAGCCCCAAAAAACCCAGCTTATGCTCTTCTATCCCTCTAAAGCTATAGACCCCATTCCCCCTTTTACCATCTTCTCCTCTGACGACACCCATATAACACCAGTTGCACACACCAAACTACTAGGTGTTATCATCGACCAAAATATGAAATTTGACAAACACATAGCTCAAACCATAACTAAAATGCACAAAAAACTAGGTACACTCTATAGATGTAAAAAGTACCTACCCTCCAATAGTAAAACTACCATAGCAAGAACCCACTTACTCTCCACATTGCTGTATGCTTCACCCATCCTAGTTAACCTAAACAAAAGTGAACTAAACAAACTATCCCCATGTTATAACAAGATAGCTAAATTCACTGCTAACTCTGCCTACAGATCTCGCCATTGTAAAGCCCTCCACAAACTATCTTGGATGGAACTACCTAACTTACTTACCCTAAATCAACTCACCTTGGCTCACCAAATTCTTTATTACCCCAACAAAACACCAGCCCTATATGGCCTAATCAACCAGTACACTAACAGCCATCAGCTAAGGTCTACCAATAAAGATTTCGTTGATGTATCCAAAGGTAGATATAGCTCAAGAGTGTCCCTATACTCCTGCACTATCACAAAAATGTGGAACTCCCTCCCATCAAAAATTAGGACCGATACAAATAATTACAATTTCAAAAACCAGTTAAAATCCCATCTCGCCAGGTCTTGGATATGTAAATGCTCTGACGTGAGATAACTCCTATAAGACCACTCTTCTAAAATTACCTGATCTAGGATAACTCCTACAAGACAACTGCAGACAAACTATCCTCCATGCATCTATTATAAGGGCCTCCATAACTTCAATACCCATATAATTCTTTGTAATTCAAACTTTACCAGCGTTTTCAGAATTATGCATCACATCTCGCAACTTAACAATGCTGTCTTACTTAACTAACAACCTTGTATATTTGGGAAAAAGTGACAAAATTAAGTTACTTTCTAAACTGTTATAACACTTTCTTCCTCATTTGACATTTTGTAGTTTGCACTTTGTAGCTTGTATTATAAAGGGTGTCTTGTATTATCAGTTTGTATGGATCACTCAGAGTCTTGTAGTTTGCATTTTGTAGCAGACTATGTGTCATTTATTTGGCTTATTGTATGGAGCTTTTCTCCCTGGGCCTCCGCTGAAAACGGGCAACCCTGCCCAGTCGGACTCCCCGGTAAACAAATGTAAAATAAATAAATAAATTAAATTAACCTCACTTCTAGTTAGACTGGACAATTCCATGGAGTTACTCCAGATCCAAGTGGGTAAGACCCCCATTCAAGTCACAGTCAGTTATAGATTCTCCTCCATGGGGCACAACACCCACAAAGCCTACTTAACCAAACTGAAGATAATCCAAATTTTACCGAACAGACTGTTAAGAGGGTTTTCAATGATCCCACCATCAATTGGGAAGCCTACTCTAGCCCAAACTCGCTAGCACAAAAGTTCTTTGACTTTGTGAATTTAAATGTCCTGGAGCACATTGTCTATGCCCCAACAAGAGGAACAAACATTCTAGATTTGGTCCTCACTAACGTGTCAAACAGATGCACTGCTGTAACTGTTGGACCCTCATTAGTTAAAACTGACCACAAATCAGTCACCTTCGAACTGACATTAACACCAGAACTCACAAAGGGTGAAATCAGACTAAACAACTTCAACAAGGCAAACTACACCTTCCCAATAAATGAATTCCAAGCCCCACCCCAAGCTGGAAGTGGTAACTATGCCAAAGCTTATACTAAAGCCCTGTACAATCACTTGCATAAGTGTATAAACTTGGCTGCACCAAACAGAATCAAAGCCAGACCCCGAAGTAAACTCAGGCTGCCATGGTGGGCTTCCAGCATCAACAAACTTTACAATAAACGCAAACAGTTGCTGTCCAAGAGAATAAAGACAAGGACCCAACAATGGAAAAGCAGACCTCCTCAGCCTTAACAGGCAAATAAGACAACTTGTCAAATCGTCCAAGAGCTCCTTTGAGAGAAACCTAGCAAGTACTGCCAAAGATACCCATAAGGTCTTTTACAACTATGTATGCAACCTAAAGGGTAGGACCCAAGCATGTGCAGAACTGGCCAACGGTATTACACACACTGATCCCACACAGATAGCAAACCTGCTAGCAGATAGGTTTGGTGAAAATGTCACTCCCTTATCCCCTCCTAACTTACAACTCTCCCCCAACCCCCACCCCCACCCCACCTTACATATCTGAAGAGCAGGTCCTCAAAGCCCTGTCTAAGGCAAAGAACATGACCTCTAATGGGACCAGATGACATCCTATACTGCCGTCTAAACAGGCTAAAACATGAACTAACATCATCACTAAGTATCCTTTTCAATCATAGCCTAACCACAGGCTTTGTTCTTGTGGAATGGAAAACAGCTACAGTTATCCCCCTCCACAAAGGTGACCTAGCAATAGACCCAGGGAATTACAGACACATAAGCCTGACCAGCCTCATCTGTAAGGCCATGGAATGTATCATTATGGACCTCATAAGCAAAGACAGAGGTGGCCTCCAAGCCCTGGACCCTACCCAATTTGGCTTCGTGAAGGGCAGATCCTGCCTGTTAAATCTGGTGGATTTTACTGAAAGCGTGACCAAGGCCATTGATGAGGGCAAATCTGTACACACAGCATACCTTGACTTGGCAAAGGCTTTCGACACAATCCCACATTCGAGCATTACCGATAAACTTAGCAAACTGAATGTAAACCCATTTGTTGTATGATGGGTTGCCAATTGGCTCACAAACTGGACACACACTATCAAAGTGGGTTACTCCACAACAAGCAGCAGACCTGTTACCAGCAAAGTGCCACAAGGGTCAGTACTGGGCCCCCTACCATTTCTTATAGACTTCTCAGAAGTTCAGGTCAAAACTAAAGGGTTGTGGCTGGGCAAGTTTGCAGACAACTGCAAACTAGGTGCAATCATTGAATCCACAAATAATGTCAGTATACCCCAGGATGGTCTCACACAGACCCACGACAGGTGTATTAATCACGGTCTCAAACTGAATGCAAAGAAATGCATCATCATTCTCTTCGGCACAAACAATTTCCCTTCACACTGTCATATCAATAACAATACATGTTGACCATGACCTTAACTTCGCCCACCATGTGTCTACTGTTGTAAGGAAAGCCTTCTATGTAGCTCACTTGATTAGTAAAGGCATCACCTCAAGAGCAAAAGAAGTTATAACTCCTCTATACTCGGTACTTATCTGGCCCATAATGAAGTAAAGCGCCCCATTCGGTATATACCATACTAAGCATCTACAGCAATTAGACAGACCTCAGAGGTTTCTAACAAAGAAGATCAAGGGTCTCCGGCATGTGCCTTACATGGACTGACTAAAATCCCTATCACTATACTCTGTATTGTACAGACTTCTTATGGGAGACTTATGCCTGGCTTACAGGGCAACCCAAGGCTCAAACCTAATGAACTCACTCCCTATCCATAAATCAAATGGGTCTAGGGCTACCCATTCCAGGAACTTAAATATGGCCCGTGACTTAAATAGAACATGCTGGAGGGACAGATTTATCTACTAGCAAATGCCACATCTTTGGGACAGGCTACCAATTCAAGTGAAACAGAACACATCTGTGACACTGTTAAAGAAGAACCTGGATGAGTGGATGGGGCACCGTAAATTCTTACTGGGGATAGCACCCACAACCCTCCTGGACATTGGCAGTCATCACTAAATGTAACTGTGGGTATTGACTAGTACCTCTACGGTATTACATTGGGTTGAAACAGCTAGGGTTAAAATGACCTCTGGGTCAATAGCCTAGTAATCGCCTATGATCCTATGATAAGCTGACTTGGCTGAGAGGTAAATCTTGATATAACAGTAAAAAAGGTCAGAGGATAACAACTCAGACATATACTGTAGAACTAGAGACATCCAGGCCTTAAAAGGATTCCAGTTCTTGCTTCAGCACCAACTACAAAATATTTTCCACTTAGTCAAATATGACTTTCTTGTAGCAGGTTTCTTAGCCTACTTTAGTTCCTGCTGTACATATTCAGGAAATAGGTGCCTAATAGGTATTAAAATTCTATCGTCCAAGCAGCAAGTTGAAAAAAATTGAAGGTTGGGGTATAGCTAAAATAATCTGATAAAGATTTACACTTATGCTTTTTTTGTTGCCCAGGTTAATCCCATTGGGCCAAAAGCCTCTTTTTTAGGACAAACCTGAGGTGGCATTCATACTGACTATTTGCGATTTAGCCAAGGCAATACGGAAATTCTCCCATTCTTTTCAAGAATTGAAGTGGGACATTTTACATCCACATCAATTATATGTGACCTTGGTTTAATGTCTCATCTGAAGAGTGGCACACTCAAGCAGATTTCAAGTACTGTGAGAGGAAGGTTAGACAATGTTAATGTTTGCAGTTTTTTCTGATTTTATGAGTTTTTAAAGCATCAAATGCAAGCTGAAATAACTTTAGTCCTACCCCAACCATATTTCTTTATAAAATTAGTGTTTTTTCCAGTAGCACAACTCAGTGGTGCTCAGGTATGAGCCCCGACTGTGTCTCAGGTGACCAGAGTTTGATTAGCAGCCCTTGCACTGGTGGAACCAGACAGGGAGAAAGAAAAGGCATGAAGGGACATGGTCTGATTGCCTTTCTCAGGGGGAGGGATGGGTTTACACACACAAGGACACACACAACATGCTGCAATCTCCCTGGTGGATACCAGAGAGACCACAGCTTGTGCTGCAGGGGGAAAGGTGAACAACCCCTGATGACTACCTGAAGTATGATCCATTTCCACTTGCTTTCTCCCAGTAAAGGAAACAAATGGATCAATTGACTGAGGGAGAATTTGATGGGCAGGCAGTAGGGGTAAAGAGTCACAAAAAAACAGTAGTTTCTCCAAATGTGATTTCCTGCAGGAATAAAATGGTAATTCTTCATAATGGGTAGCTACACCCACACCATACCCACTGGTAAGTCAATTTGCTTCACACAATCCTCCTGTGGCACTGAATGTGTAAGAAGAGAATTGCTCCTTTAGTAAGAGGATACAACTGTAATAAGCAGATGAAATTCTGCATGACCTGTGAAGCTGCTATAATAAATCCTCACTAGATGAATTTCAGAGACTAAGGAATATAAAAATAACACGGGTACTGTAATCTAGGCCACCTCGTGCAGCAAATGAAAACACTTCTGAAAGGTAATTCAACTGTTATGTCAGGGTCAACAAAGGCTTGGATGGGAATGGCAGTGAAACATGCTCTGTGGCCATTTTATACTACTTAAGTTTTATGAATAGCCAAGAAATAACTTTTCTGGAGAGTCTTCTATTGTTAAATTTTAGTTGGTTCTGATGCAAAAACTACTCCAAATAAACTATGGCTGCTCACCTGTGACTGGAACTTTTTGTTTTCCTCTGCTACCTAAAGTAGATAATTTCATTCCAACTTCTTTTTTGAAAGGCTTGGCATCTGCATTATAATGAGACATAGTAGTATCTTTTAAGTTTTTTTTTATTTTGCTTATATTTCTCTGGCTTTTCTTTGATGTCCTTAGACTGAAGTGGCATAATGCGCCTGATTCTGGTTATTTGTAGGATGTTTTCTTGATTTCTTGGCCTCAACTTTAGCATCTTGTATTTATATTTTTCTGTAAACAGTAGCTTCTTATTTTCTTGGGTTAAGCTTCTATAGTACAGAAAATTATAAGTATTATACAGTGTCCAAAAAAGTAAAACAGAACACATTAAATCAGTGTCTTTTAGAGCTGTCTAACACAGTGGTGCACAATGTCTGGCCCCGGGGCCAAATCCAGCCCTCAACGCAACACCATCAGGCCCCGAGAGTAACCAAAAATGTTTAAAAAAAGTGAAAAATGCTATGCCTTACTCCAGTCACGCAAACTTTCCAGCACGCGCTTACTTACCTAATTGATTGCAGTTGCGCACACCTCTAATTTTAGCTGCGGAAGTAACTATTCTTTGTTGTTTATAACTTGTAGTCTGTAAACAGCAGTAACATTCTGCAAGAGTTTGTAATAAGCCATGGCTGCAAGCCAGAATAAAGTTAAATGCAAAGTTGATGTAGAAAACAGGAAATTTTATGACTTCTGTCAATTAAAAATGCCAGTCACCGGTACCTATTGTTAACTCGTAACGACTTACTATGTTTTGAGGGGGCCCGCAGATGCATTAAGAATTCGTGTAGTGGCCCTCCCCACAAAAAGGTTGTGCACCACTGGTCTAACACAAGCATATTTACTTACTGACTCCACTGTGAAAGTAATTATAGGACAGACAACATTTAAATTACTTATTAAATAAACGGTAGATTAAATGACTGAAGAAACTCCGCTCACATTGAATTAGCAGTCAAGTGACTTAACAGTTTTGAAATATCAAGAACTGAAAGATTGCACAATCCTGTGTTGCTCCAGTGTAGGGCATTATCTAACTGACACGCAGGTTCAGCAGAGCAAAAGAAAAGCTACCCTTGCACAAAGGGACTGTTGACGGCTTGACAAATCAGGTCAAAGACTGACTTCAGTAAGCAGAAGTCTGTTTTCCATAGTAGATGTTACATGCATCCTCCCTGAAAATAAGATATTGTCTTACAAGTGGCTGGGGTCATTTTCTTTATTTCAGGTACTGGGTAATGGGGAACTGGAATCAAGTGTCTTCAAAAAATATATATCAGTTCTGGGTGGTATGATACCCTTAATACTATTCATTAATGTAGGAAGGGAACAGAGACAACTGAGACTCCTGCTCTAGAAGAATTAACTTGTCTTCACTTAAGGCATAACAAATATGCCAGTCTACATTTGTGTATATTTTGTAGGCCTCTTAAAATTAATGCATATGCCTAAAACAGCCAGTATCACACACCAGACTGCTGGACTCTGTATAAGTTGGACCCTAACATGTCCCTAGTTAAGTACTAGCAAAACATGTTTTGGCAGTTAAAGCAATCAAATATAAAAAGAGGTTGGTGATTCATTCAATTCTGATTTCCCATTTCCTGGGTAATTATAATAGGAATAATGTTTGCATCAACTTTAAATCATTTCACTAAGTCTAGAAACATCTAAAAATATGATTAATTAGTTTTGCTTGATAATAATGTATTTTACATAGGTGGTGGTGCTGCGGCAGCATTGTCGCCTCACAGTAAGACGTTGTCTGGTTCAATTCTCAGCTAGAGCGTCTTCTGTGTGGAGACATGCGTGAATGGGCTTACCTTTGTTGAAGGTTGTGCGTCGGGGCCGGCAACTCTGCACGTAAAAATCTACTGCCAATCATTAGCAGACCGGAGTTCTGCTGTGGCAACACCTAACCGGGAAAAGCCGAAAGACACAACAACATAGGTGCATAGGAGGTTACTAGGCTAGTGGCTCTACAGCCCTTACAAGCCTGGCCATGTTAATCCTGAGTTGCCTCAATTGTCCTTGGTTAGATGGACGTAATTCACACAGTGAGTCTATGATAAACAGCAACCACCCCTGTTCATGAGGGACATGGGTACCACCCCCAGGGTGAATATGCAGTTTCCCATCCATTTGTCCAGGTTGCGCTTGAATAAGGTCAGTGAGAAGCTCTGCTTCACATGAAAGTGCAGTTGAGTACACCTACCATAAATGTAGATGTCCGAGTGTATTCACTGTTGCAGTCATCACATTTGAGTTATCTGCTTGCAGTAGCCCTCAGTTGGCCTGATTAACAATGTCTTGGGCCCTGCATCGGTCTTAGGTCATCAGGGGTACACAACATGCAGCCGATGCCATTACATCAGTTTTTATTGCCCCAGATGTCAGGTGCCCCCCTAATGTGAAGCAATTAAATCTATAATATACAAGGTTATACCTCCAACAAAAAAGAAAATACACCAAAAAGCTTTTTAAGCATAGTAAAGGAGAGTAAAGGTATAGCCAAAAGAAGTAAGGGGGCTGGAGGGAGGGTAACCAGGACTGCAACAGTGAATACACTTGAACATCTACATTTATGGTAACTCTACACAACTGTACTATGTTCTTCGTGTTTCGCTGTTGCAGTCATCACATTTGAGTAGATTCCCAAAGCTAAGGATGGGAAGTGGAATTTAGATAGCATTAGGACCAGCTATAAGGCCTTGCAAAACTGCAGTGGCAAAGCCAGCTCTGGATTTAGAGAAAATTGGCAAATGGTAATGCTTGGTGAAAGTATGTACAGAACTCCAGGTAGCAGCCTCTAGGATGTCCATGGTAAGGAAGACTCTGAGAAAGGCTGTAGAGGTAGATGCAGCCCTGGTTGAGTGGGGTCTGATCCCCTGTGGGATAGGTTTTCCATGGTCCTTACAGCAGAAATGAATGCAATGGCCTATAGATTTAGAAATGGTTTGCTTTGAAATAGCCTTCCCCTCTGTCTCTGCAGCAAATGCCATCAGCAGTTGTTTAGGTTTCCTTTGAGGTTTAGTCCTGTTCAAGTAGAATCTAAGTTGTCTGTGCACATCTAAGGAGTGCAGTATCCGTTCCCCTTTGTTCTGTGGATTAGGAAAGAAGGTTGGCAAATGAATGCACTGATTAAGGGCCACACTGGATACCACCTTGGGCATGAAAAAGGGATTGGTCCTAAGGGACACCCTGTCTGCATGAAAGATGATGAAAGGCTCCACTGCCATAAGGGTCTGTAATTCAGATAACCTTCTTGCTGAAGTGATTGCTAAAAGGAAAGCTGTTTTCCAAGAAAGGAATTTTAAATCTGCAGTAGCAGCTGGCTTAAAAAGAGGAAAAGTGAGTTTCTCCAATACAAAGTTAAGGTCCAAGGCCAGAGTTGGAGCTCTCCTGGGTGGTCTTAAATTTGTGGCCCCTCGGAGGACCTGCTTGAGCAGTGGATGAGAGAAGAGGGGAGGTACTGTGTTATAATGAGCTGAAATGGCTGAGGCATGAATTTTGATGGAGGAGAAAGAAAGGCCCTTGTGAAGCATCTCAGTTAAGTATTGTAAAATCTGAGGTAAATTAGGCACTGCTGTGCTCATCCCTTGAGATTGGCTCCAGGAACAGAATCTTTTCCATTTTTCAGCATAAGATTTTCTAGTAATAGGCCTACTTGTCTCTAAAATGATATCCATCACTGGTTAACTGAGGGATGGTAAAGGAGAGATTAGGTAATTAGCCAGGCTGCTAGGTTCTGGGTTTGAAGCTGAGGGTGCAGAATCTGGTTCTCCTGCTGTGACAACAGGGTAGGAATCTGAGGCAGGTGCCATGGGGCCAACAGTAACACACTGCGCAAGAGGGGGTACCAGTGTTGGCATGGCCAGTCTGGAGCAATCAAAATCGCCCTTGGTTTGTCTTGTTTGATCTTGAGTAGTACTTTGAAGAGCAGAGGCAGATGAGGAAAGGCATAAACTGATAGGTTTTTCCAGCTGAAGGACAGAGCATCCACTTTCCAAGCTTGTTTGTGGGGAGTCCTTGTGCAAAATTTGTCCAATTGATAGTTCTGGAGGAAAGCACTCAGGTCTATATCTGGGCTCCCCCATTTGCTTGTCAACATGTTGAAAATCCCTAGTTTCAGTTTCCACTCGTGTGGGTCCATGAGGTTTCTGCTTAGTCCATCTGCCAGTTTATTTAGTTTTCCTGGCAGTAATTGAGCTTGTAGATGCACTTGGTAGCTCAAGGCTGTGTTCCATAATGCCATGGCTAGTCTGCAGAGGGGGTAAGAATGTGTACCCCCCCTGCTTGTTTATGTACCACATAACAGTGGTGTTGTCCATCTTTACCATTAATTGTCCTGGAAGAATGTGGTCCTTGAAGGCTGTCAGAGCATTCTGTACAGCTAACATTTCTTTTTGATTGATATGCAGGTGCATTTGACTTGGGTTCCATTTGCCCTGAATGCACTTCCCTGCCAGGTGAGCATGCATAGTCTGATGCGTCTGCTGTTAGGGTTTGGGCAGCAAGGGGTAGTGAGAATGGTAATCCCTTGTTTTGGTGGCAGGCCTCTGCCCACCAAAGGAACTCTAGGCGTAGGCAAGGTATGATAGGAATCATTGCTTCTAGATCGTGAGAATGTTGACACCATAGGCTTTTTAGATACCACTGTAGTTTTCTCATATGCAGTCTTGCATATGGAATTAGAAGAATACAGGAGGCCATGAACCCCAAGGCTTGAAGAATTTGCTTTGCAGATAGCAGGGTTTTTGTGTCCACTTGTTTGAAGTAAGTTGTCAAATGAATTGGTTTCTCTGGCATGAGGAAAGCCATCTGGGAAGCTGTATTCATGCTTGCTCCCAGGAATATAATTTGTTGACAGGGTACCAGGTGGGATTTTTTTTTGTTTATGCTGCACCCCAGACAAGCTAGCACCCTTTTTACAAAGGCTAGATGATTCAGAAGTATGCCCTGGCTTTCTGCCTGAATTAGACAATCGTCCAGGTATGGGTATATTTGAATATTTCTTTGCCTGAAAAATGCAATGACTGGAGCTGGGCACTTTGTGAATACCCTGGGCGCAGTAGATAAGCCAAAGGGCAGTGCAGAGAACTGATAGTGTGTGTAGCCTGCTTTGAAGCATGGGTATCTTCTGCAAGACTCCCTGATTGGGATGTGCAAGTATGCTTCCTTTAAATCTAAATAAAATAAAAATACTGACAAACACATCACTTTAGCGTAGAAAAATATTTAATCATCGCTTTCGTCAAACCAGATTTCCTCAGAAATGCAAAACACACTAAATGACACGCAATATATACACTCTAAAAACAATTAAATTCAGTTACTATCAATTATGTTATAATTAAAGCACTTAAAAGGGCAATAATTAAAAAAACTCATTAGACAACATTAAACCTATTTTTATTAACATACACCCTACAATCTTTTAAAAAGCATTTGATATTAATGGCATAATTCAAACCAGGAGGCTGGTCAGCTTTTAATTTAATTTGCCACCTGGTTTCTCTCTGTTCAAGATAATTCTTAAAATTACCCCCTCTTAAATTCAGATGACCCTGTTCTAAAATGGAGAACAGAAATGTTTTTAAATTATGACACATAATACTGTGTCTATATAATGCATTGTTCAAATCTTTATTTTTAATATCATATATATGCTCTCTAATCCTTGTCATTAAACGTCTAGTGGTCATGCCGATGTAAAAAGAAGGACATGAACTTCAGACAGCAATATATATCACCCCCACACTTTTACATGAAAAATAACTAGAAATAGGTATAGTACATGGGAGATGTGATAAATATATGAATGGCCCCTCCATAATATATCTATACACACTACATGTGAAACATTTATGCATACCTTTCATCCCAGTTGGATCAAGATGTCAGCAACAAAAATGTCCCTACCATTCTCAAGTAGGCTTTTAAATTGTAGTTTTTCTTATATACAAAATTAGGATGTTCCCCCACACTATTAAACAAATCACGACTGCCCTTGACTATTTTCCAGTTATCACATATTATCTTCTTAATAGCTGGAACATCACTAGTTATAGATAAATTAAAACTTACATGTCTGTCACCACATAGTATATTCTTGGGGGCTAGAACAAGGGCTTTTCTGATAATAGGTGGATATCTATCCTCTCTCCCATTCCATACATATTGTATTTGATCATCCAACAACTTTTCATCATACCCACGTTCCAAAAATAAGTTTTTAATATATGAAAACTCGATATGTAGACGTTCATCATCACTAGTCATTCTACTAGCATGAATGAACTGTCCTTTAGGAATGTTCTTTTTAACATGATTCGGATGTTGATTAGAAAAATGCAAATAGCCATTCATAAAAGTAGTTTTTCTATGAATACTACTACTAAACATGTTGTTAGAATAATCCCACTCCAAATGGGCATCCAAGAAATTAATGGATGTACCAACATCTCCCATCACAAATTTAAGGAAGGGTGAACTGGACTTAATAGTTCTTACTAAGGCATGTACTGCATCAATGTCCCCTTGAATCACAAAGACCAAGTCGTCAGTGAAACTTTTATAATATACCACCTGAAAGTGGTTGAAACAAGGTTTTAAAAATTCCTGTTCCCACCACCCCATCACAATATTAGCATAAGAGGGGGGCCATCGCTGATCCCATGGCTATGTCTTGAATTTGTTTGTAATAACAACTGTTGAACAAAAAATAATGATTATTCAAAATAATGTCCAACAAGTTGCAATGAAAATTAATAACATTATTTTCACAACTGGTGAACTTATTTAAATACATTCTAACAAATTCGACCCCCATCTCATGGGGAATACATGAATATAAGGATGTAACATCTAACATGAAAATCATGTATTCATTGGGGTCAAAACGCATATGCTCATTGAACAATCTAAAACTTTCCAAAAAATTCCACGAATCCTTAAGAAAGGATTCCATTTCATGAACATAAGGTTGTAAAAAAGAATCCACCAACAAAGAAATACCCTCCATAACATAGTTGGGTGCAGAAATAATAGGTCTGAAAGGGGGGGGGGTCTAATAAATCTTTGTGTCTTCGGAATACCAAATAACAAACCAACTTTTGGATTCTCAATACTACAAAAATTATACACAGCCTGACTCAAATCGCTAGCCAACAAACTATCATACAAAAAATCTGACACATATTTATAACATTTAAAACATTTTTAAAAGATCGTAGGGTGTATGTTAATAAAAATAGGTTTAATGTTGTCTAATGAGTTTTTTTAAGTATTGCCCTTTTAAGTGCTTGAATTATAACAGAATTGATAGTAATTGAATTTAATTGTTTTTAGAGTGTATATATTTGCATGGCATTTAGTGTGTTTTGCATTTCTGAGGAAGTCTGGTTTGACGAAAGCGGTGATTAAATATTGTTCTATGCTAAAGTGGTGTGTTTTGTTCAGCCTTGCAGTATTTTTATTTTATTTAGTATTTTATTTGTGTTGTTTTACAAGTTCCTTTAAATCTAGTGTTGCCAACCAGGCATCTTTGCCTAGCATAGGAAGCAACTGGTGAAGAGTCAGCATCGTGAATTTTGGAATCACCAAAAAGGTGTTTAGAGTAGACAGGTCCAGGATAGGATGCCAAGAATTGTCTTTTCTGGGTACCAGGAAAAGTCTAGAGTAGAAACCTTGCCCCTTTTCCTCTTATGGTACCAACTGAATAGCCCCTATGCTTAAGAGAGAAAGTACTTGTTTTTGGGCCTCTGCCCACTGATTTGGGGGTAGATCTGGCCACCCGCTTGGTGTTGGTAACGTGTGGAAGTGAAATCTGTATCCTTGGGACACTATATTTAAAACCCATTTGTCCTGGGTAATGAGTTCCCAGTTCTTTGCATGAAGAGCAATCTTTCCCCCCAAAGGGGCAGTCAGTTGAGAAGTGCTTGGAAGTTTTAAAAAGAAGTCATTGAGACAATTTACCATGGGGGGAGTTTTATTATTCCCATATTTGGAAGTGGAGGCCCCCCACTGCTTAGTCCTGTGTGTACCCTGGGACTGAAGCCTGGGTGCTCTGCTGGATCTGGGTTTGGACTGAGAAGGTCTGGAAGAGGCAGGAAAGGACCACTTCTTGGAAGGCCAATGCCTACTAAATCTTGGAGGTTGTACTTGTAAAGAATCTTAACAGCTTGCATAGATGTAGCTTTTTCCTCCATCTTTTTAAGAACTTCTTCTGCCTTGTTGCCAAACAGGCAGTCCTGATTTAAGAGAGCATCCAGTAATTTTGCTTTAACATGATTTGGTAAAGATTGATCCTTTAGCTAAGCATGCCTTATAAGTACAGACCCAGTTACAGCAGCCCTGCAAGATGCCTCTAGTGAATCTAAACCACATTGCAAAGTATGTTTTCCAACTTGTTCAACAGAATGCTGTAAATCCTTATTTTCAGTGCAACCACAAAACAACATCATTTTCTGTTAAGCAATCCAATAATATGCTGCTGATACTTTAACATATGAAACTGGCAGTTTAAGGCTCTAATGGCCAAAGTTGCAGAAGTGTATACCTTCTTACCCCATCTGTCCAGCACCCTGGAGTCTCTATATGAGAGGGTAGGATTTTTAGCAGTAGTAGCTGTGAAATGGTCTCAGGATCCGCAGTAGGATTTTTGAAAAGGAACTTGTGAGAGTCAGGAACCCTATAATGTCTATCAGGTTTTCTGGGAGCAGGAGGTAAAGAGTCAGGGGCCAAGCTAGATTCTGAAAAGGCATCATCAACAATGTCTAGTACAGGAAGTATGGCTAAAGGCCTCTGCTGGGACAGGAGTAAGAAATCCCTAAGCCTCTTTTTAGAATCAGAGAAATCCTGACTTTCCCAACGAAAATGCTCCCTGAGAGTATGCAAGGTTTCACCAAAACAGAAATCCTCTGGGGGAAGCAGAGGGAAGAGAGTCCACAGCATCAGAATCCTCATAGGTAGATAAGGGTAAATCCTAGTCATCAGAGGAAACAGAAATTTCAGAATCCTGGTCAGAAGTATCATAAGCAAACTCAGTCCTAGGTCTCTTAGAGGCGGGAAGGTTGGCTTCCCTTAATTAAAGTAATAAGGTCTTCAGCCATTCTTATAATTTGTTTTTAGGTATAGAGGCCTGATCATGCAGTCTGGCCGTCAGTTTTCCAGGCATGGTTCGAGTTTTAGGCCTTGAAGAAGAAGATGGCATTGGTTTAATATGCAAGTCAGTAGGCCTGAATACACCCTCAGAAGCCGGTGCCTGCACAGCGACTCCGGACCCATCCAAGGTACAGACATCTGCAGGTTCCACAGTTGAAGCATCTCGAAGCATCTCGCGGCATACCGGACTCCAAATGGGTCTCAGTATAGGCGTGTGAATCTGAAGTAGTGGGTATCAGGGGCTGCGAAAGCACTTAACTGAGTACTGGCAAACTGGCGACTGGCTTAGGAGAAGCATCGTCGGCAGCTTTGGACCTAGGCGGCCTGTCTCTGTCTTTATCTTTGCGTTTTTTTCAGAATGCCGGTAGTCAGATTGCTTACCGAAGACATATCAGGATAATTGAACTGAGCACCAAAATATTTGAAGTGAAAATATACCGATCATGGATAGTTTGTGGTTTAAATAAGGCACAAAACCGACAGGGAGGTACGTCGTGGTCAGGGCCTAGGCAAGGCATACAGTACGAATGAAAATCTTTATGAGGTATTTGCTTTCCACAAGAAATGCAATTATTTACTTTTACTGACATCGGTTTAAAGCAAGAAAAAGTTTCCCCAATGGGGTAACTTAGCTTTTAGTTGAAGACTTCAGTTCTGAAACTCAAAAACGAAAATTTCAGGAGTCGGCCGACCGGCACTTGCGAACTGCTTCTGCTTCGGGCACCGCACAGCAAGAAAGACTGGTGTAATGGCGTCGGCTGCATGTTTTATACCCCTGACAACCTGACGTCATGGAAGAAGAGACAGCAACCGACACAGGACCCAAGACTTTGTTAATCAGCCAAATGAGGGCTACTGCAAGCAGATAACCCAAATGTGATGACTGCAACAGTGAAACACGAAGAACATCTGGAAGCTTATTCCAGAGTCGCAGCAACCTCTGGGAGATATATCTGTCTCTCCAGCACGTTCTGTTAATGTCACAGGCTAGGTTAAAATCCCTACAGCGAGTGACTCTTGTGTCATTTGACTTGCGGATGTGCAACATATCCATCAGGGCAGGGTCAAAGACTGCTTTGTAGACCAGGCACAAGCCGCCTCTCAGCAGCCTATATGATACAGAGTAAAGTGACAGGGCTTTCAGTCTATCCACGTCAAGTTGTGGTTTGGAGGACCTATATTTTCTAGGTGAGAAACCTATGCGGTTTCCCCAGCTGCTGCAGGTGGCTGGTGAGGTACACTCAGAAAGGACCATTGTTCTTTACAATGGTCTGATGAGGGTTGAATACAGTGGAGTTATAACATCCTTAGACCGGGATACGATGCCCTTACTTATGAGAAGTGCAACATAGAAGGCTTTCCTTACCTCTGTGGAAACTTAGTGGTCGATGTTCAGACTACTATCTACCTGTGTTCTCAGACCTCACACCACTAGGGTTTTGAATTTAGGGGGGGGGGGTGCTGTCAATATTGTAATTAGCAGGGAAGTACACTTTGCCAAAGGAGATAATAATTCATTTTTTTGCATTTAGTTTTAGACTGTGGCTTTGGCACCAGTCATTTGTCTGTGTTATCCCCTTCTGTAATATGTTAACATCATTGGGGGACTCAGTGATTGCACCCAATTTGCAATCATCAGTGAACTTGGTAAGCCAAAGCCTGTCTATTCTTGCCTGGACTTCCGAGAAATAGAAGGGCCCAGCACAGATCATTGTGGTATGCCACTGGTAATGGGTGTACTAATAGAGGTGGAGTCGCCAACTTTGACAGCATGTGTTCTGTTGGTGAGGCAACCGGCTACCAATCCAGTGATGTAAGACTTAATCCCCAGCTGGGAGAGTTTCTCAAAGATACCCAAGTAGGGGATTGTGTCAAAAGCCTTGGCTAGGTCATGATAGGCAGTATGCATCGCCTTACCTTCATCCAGAGCTTCTGTGACTTTCTCAAAGAAGTCTACTAGATTTAATAAGCATGATCTATCTTTAACAAAGCCAAACTGGGTTGGGTCTAGAGTTTGAAGGTTGCCTATGCCCTTGTTGATAAGATCCATGATGATTCTTTCCATGACTTGCAGATGAGGCTGGTTAGACTTATGGGTCAATAGTTCCCATGGTTGGATGATGGCCCCCCTTTTGTCCAAAGGGACTACTGTTGATGTTCTCCACTCTGTTGAAACAAAGCCACTTCTCAGGCTATGGTTAAAGAAAATGCCAAGTCGGTCTGCTAGGTCCTGTTTTAGATTGCTTAATTAGCAACCTGGGATGTTATCTGGTCTCATTGAGGCCTTGTTTTGGCCTTGAACAGCACAGATATGCCCTGATCTCTAGAGATACTAGGCAGAGGACTGGTTTCAGGTATGCTTTGGGGTATAGCTGGTGGAGACGGGGGGGGGGGGGGTGTTTAAAATTTGCATCAAATCTGTCATCTAGCAGGATGGCAATTTCCTCCAGTATAGTATGAGTGGTACCATCTGCTACCAGTTTGGCACAAATCTGGGCATTTCCTTTTAGATTTCAGACCATAGTTAAAGAATGCCTTATGATTACCCTTAGCTAGGGATGTTATTTTAGCTTTGTAACTAGCTTTACAGGACTTTACAAGATTTCTGATTTGCTTGTTCAAGCTGTGGAGGGAATTCTTCCTCTGCTGAGTCAGTTCCGTCTTGTTCATAGACACCAGTTTCTTCCTTTTGTTACACAACCTGTTTATACTTGAGGTCCACCAGGGTGGCTTGTTTTTTTTGGGAGGACCTGATTTTAATCCGGTCGGGTACAGTCGACTATATACAGTTACTTAACTGTTTACAGAGGGCATTTGTGTACACCTCTGCACAGGAGTCATTGTCTGTGATTGTAGGTGGGGTATAAATTTTTTTATACAATCTTTTAGTAGGCTTTAGTTTGCTTTGGAAAAGTTTTTTTTAGTTTTTTGCTCCTGTGGTGGTGACAGGGTCAACAGTAACTTCGAACGAGACTGATTTATGGTCCGACCTTATGTACTGCATTATTTTTTTTGTCTGTGTCCATAAACAGTCCTCCTTTAAGACAGAAAATAATTTCAAGTTCATATGATACTTCAAACTAACAGTTTCCATGTGACAGAGTAACGACGTTTACAAATAGAACGCTTATAAAATCCTTCCAGACTGCAGAAGCTTTCTACACAAAGAAAATAAAAAAAAATCAGTAAGAGATAATGGAATTTTTTCCTCCCTGAAATGGAGACAAATAGTAAAAAAAATGTCGGCACTGTATTTCAAAACAAACTGGAAACTTTTCAGTTTGGTGTACAGCAGATGAACCTTGTCTCACTACTGAATCGGTGAGAAATGGAGCAAGCCTGCAGTTCAGTACTGGTTAACAACAATAAAAAGCTATTATGTTGTGATTCTGTGGTAAGTTAACTTACTGCTACATTTATTTCTTCACACTAAGATGGCATTATTTGAGAGCATGTGTACTACTTATACAGAAGTTCATGCGTCTAATGCCAATGAAAGTAAAAAGAGGCAGGTCATTTTAAGTGATTCACACCACTGACTGTGAAGTGTAACTATGTGACAGAATAATAGGTTACAGTATTAAAGTGTGCACAAATCTCTTTAATGGTAGCTAACAAACAATAAAAGGAAAGGGGAAAATAATTTTTTTCTCATTGGATTACAACTGAGCAATTCTAGAGGTACAAATATACTTTTGTATTGTATACCATCATCCATATACTTACTACCCCATAAAGTGACCTATAACACAAACTACTAGGTCCAACATACAGCATATGCAGAATTAAAAAAAAAAAAAAAGATTATTTTTAGTCTGAAAATTGTATTTCTTAAGTTTGTAATAGCAAGTAGGCATTTTACAGTTGCAAGTTGTTTATTTGTCTTTCGGCTTTCCCCGGTTAGGGGTCACCACAGCAGAACTCCGGTCCGCTAATGATTGGCAGTAGATTTTCATGAACGCCGAGGTGCCAGCTCAACGTCCAACCTTCAATGAAGGCACGCCCATTTACGCATGTCTTTCGAATGCCACCCAACCGCTGGGAGGACATGCAGACTCCACACACAAGGCACACCCTGCACTCTAGCCAAGAATCGAACGGGAGAACCTCTTGCTGTGAGGCAACAATGCTACCACTGCACCACCGCGGCATATTTTACAGTTGCAAGTGACCTAGCATATTTTAATGCAGGTCCTCTACAGGTGATCATGGTGAAATTCCTTGAGTTTCAGCAGCAAAACAAATATGCCGATCATTGTTTCCCACTGGAAAATGTCACTGGTGCAATTCCAAACTGTGCACCATGAATAATTCACTTGTTTTGGGAAATTTCTCCCATCTTTGAGATGGTGTGACTGTTGAGTTGGTACATATAAGTGTGGGGTGGTGCAGACTTTCCTTCTGCAAAAAAATGCAGAAATTTTTTTTTTTATCCTTTCAGTGTTTCACACATTATTTTTTGATGTTTCAGCTCGACAATATTTTGAATGTCTGTGTTTTGCAGTAGAATGTCCTATTTCTTCTAAACAAATACGAAGTTAGCCTATGTAAAATGGGAGCATTTGCTCCACCTGACAATTTTTTTTAATCTAGCTCCATCTTCATGGAACTTAACTAATATGTAACTATTAATCGCCTATCATTCCAGCCTTTTGTTCTCTAACTTGGATCATCTTAAATACTTCTTTCTTGGTGCCAGGAATCTAGTCAACCCTTCTTAACTGCATGTCCATTGCTTGCTTAAATTAAAACTAAAGTATTTCTTCAGTGTGGTGAGTCATATAAAAATCACTCCCAGCTTACTGCACTGTTATCTCTGTTGTTGACAGTTATTTACAACTGCTGAGATGCAAACATCATCTTAAGAGAGTTCTAAATTTACTGATTCCTTGAAGTGAAAGTTTCTCAAACAATCAGTAAGTGTGAAGTGTTTTATTAAACCAATCCCTAACAAAATGAATCTGCCCACTGAACTCAGTACTACAAAACATATTCAGGTATCCACCAGAATTGTAAGAATCATAATCATAAATATGCAATTTTCTCTACTGAAAACAAATTCTCATTTTTTGACAACCATACATTTTCTGTTTATCAACGCAAAAAGCAGATCCTTTCAAGCTGTGACATGGTGCTATACGTTCTAAAACGTACGTAGGGGATGACTGTTGCACTTGTAAAAACTGACAGGGCTATAATACTCAAAACCAAAAATTTTTGACTGCATCATTGCATTTTTTTTTCCAATTTCACCAACCTGTTTCATGTTACAAGGCTTCCCTCAGCTATCTTCTTCTTTCAACCTTAATTCAACCAAGATTTACTTAACCTGGTTAAAAATGTTTTCCCCCAGAGGAAATTAAAGGTCTTTAATATGGTATACTTCGTCTTTCCAAATACCCAGAGTTTTACACAGACTTGTCAAGAATTCCACATCCTAGGAACCTCCAAGATGACTGCACACTGATCAACAGCTTAATTACAGCTCTCCCACTGTGAAAACAGAAACGGAGGAAAAAGGTTCAGTGAAATTGTTAACTTGTGTAAAATTCAATTGCTGGCTAGTAAGTACTTTGCATGCCAGCAAAGCAGAAATTTAGAGAACATGAAAGAGAATCAACTGAGGAAAAAGGGCCAGTGAAATTGTCAACTTGTGTAAAATTCCTTTACTGGCTAGTAAATACACTTTCTGCATGCCAGCAAAGCAGAAATTTAGAGAACCTGAAAGAAAATAAGAGGTAAAGAGAAAACATGAGCTGGGAAAAATCATGCAGCTGTTCAGCAAAAAGCAGTTCAAGCTTCAGATGTGTTACAAGAGATGGTTTCCAGTATTTCAGAGGAAAATTTAATTCAAATGTAGTCAGAGGTGAAAACTAGCTATTCGGATGACATAATAAAAATGCAAAAATCAGGTTGAAATGAACAAAAGGCTGAGTGAGTATCAGGAATCTCAAGATGAGCTGTTTCAAAAAATAATGGAATAAGAAGACAGTGCTCACAGAGAAAACCTGAGATTTTCTGCTGTACCAAAGGACCTGGAAGGAACAGACTGTATTAATGTTACAAAAGCATGAATAAGCAACTGGACTGGTGTTCCAGAGCAAGATTTGTTAACTGAAAGGACACACTGAGTGTATGCTCTAAACTTGGCAATAAGAAAGCAGCAAAGACCTATATTAGTAAAGATGCAATCATACCAGCAGAAAGAGTTGATTCTTTCAAAACTGTCAGAAAAGAAAAATATTAAAATTGGAGAAACCAGAGTGCTTGTGGAAAATGATTATTCACTATACATCAGGCAGAAGAGAAGCAAATTTATCCAAGCAATCAGGGAATGCCAATAGGCAGATGTGAGATTCAAGTGCTGTATCCAACTGCCTTTATATTTTTCCTCTGTAGGAACAAAGACATTTTTTTATTCAAAACACACTAAATAGAAAGTAAAAAAGTTCATCCACAAACAAGTGAGCCTACAAGCAGAATGGGACTCTGTTTCTCATTCTTCTGACAATAGAGAAAGCATTCAACAGAGTAAGCTGGGATTTTAAGGGTAGTGCAATGGAAGCAATGTATTCCCTGATAACAATAATAAGGTTACTTAGGAGAATACATAAATAATCAGAAACAAGAATTAAAATGAGAGGACTCCTCTCTGATAAGCTGTGTTTGAACAGAAGAACCAAGAAGGGGTATCCCTTTCCCATTTGTTACTTGCTTTATATTTATAACCATTGGCAAAGAAAACGAAGGACATAATTGGTATGGAAATCAAGAAAAGTTGGCTTTATTTGCAGATGATATTTTCTACATGATAAAACCATACAAGTGCATTCTTTGTTGTGGTACATTTTGAGACAGTTTCAAGTCTTTTCAGAATACAAAATTAATGAAGATAAATCAAAGTTTATAGCCATAATGTATGTACCCACACACAAATTGGTTCAGAAATATATGGGGACACAATAATATGAAGTTGTGATGATGTGAGGTATTGCCAATTCTGCCAGGAGAAGTAGGGCAGTGGATGTGCAACATATGCCAGCATACCTAGCTGGCATTTTGTAAAGAATTGTATGTCATTTGTATATCAAACTGATTTGTACAGGTGTTTGTGTTGAAAATGTATTTGTAAAGCTGCTTCTGTTAAAAATGCACCAACAGTGGGTCCTGCTGGACAGAGAAAAATATAACTGTATATCAGACTGTATTGTAACTGTTGAAATAACTATATTGTAATAGAGGACACTGAAAGAGAAGAGGTTAATCTCAGTTCAGCTAACTTTGAAAACTAGGCTGAAATTAAATTACCTGGTTTAGGCCATACAGATTGTATCTTACAGCTCTAATTGCAACCAGAGACAAAATACCTGTAAAAACCAGGACTAGGAATCTTACTATATTATCCTTAGGAGTGAACTAATTGCTACCCTGGAAGGGTGGAAGCTACTGAAATGGTTTTACAGCTTCCAGATGCTATCACACATCTTAGCCAAGCTCTATGTGTGTATTATGACACATATGTGCTAGATTCTGTTTCACTTTCTAGTAAAGGGGGTAGTGTGGGTACTACAGTCAGATGACTACATTGAAATGATGTTTTTAATACTAGATGAGACAGAAGTCTCAGGGCAGTCTATTTTTGAAAACTGACAAAAAAGGACCACTCACCCACTTCATCTCGCATTGCTCTAGCAAGTGAACTAGGGGACAGTAATTCTTTAGATCAGTCAGGCAAATACAGTGAGATTAGTTAAGTATTGTTTTCTGTATCTGTGTGAACCTTTACATCTATGTTATTTTTAATATTTCCTGTGACTGAAACTCTGGTGTTTACTGTAAATAGATATTTAGTATTTTCATGTTATTATTAGATATATTTAAAGTTTTCATTGTGGCTAGTCTTTTAGAGAAAATTTTAAACTTTGAGAGTACTTATATTTATTTGGTGACACAGTGGCCGCTCCTGAAAGCCTGGCTGCATTGGTCAAACACTACCATTTGTATAAGTATTAATTTTACTCAGTATAATTGGGTACCTTTTTAAGAGTCTTAGAGTACCTGGCTTTGGAGTGTTCTGGTGGCAGTATCTACCTTACAGTCTGGGCAGAGGAGGCATAGCTGGTAAATCGGTGCCAGCCTTTTCCAGGTGTGTGTGTGTGTGTGTGTGTGTGTGTGTGTGTGTGTGTGTGTGCACGCATGCATGAGTGTGCACGAGTGTGTGTGAAAATCAAATCTCAAAGAGCGTGTGTGTTAGCTACTTGGAGCAGGGACACAGAGCGTTGGTTTCACAGAGAAGACGGTGGAGGACTTGGCTTGGAACACATGGCTCAGCACTCAACTCTACAGCTGTGGTCAGTGAGGAGTCTTATTTGGGACTTATCTGAGAGGGGAAACCCAGCCCCAGGATGGGAGTGTGTTCCCTATGTGCTCTTAAGGGAACTTGTGCTTAGTGCAGAGAGCTGCATGAAATACTGCATTTATCTACATTTGTTCCAATGTTGAGGATTGAGGCTCCTTGATTACTGACCCAGAACAGGGATGTCACAGAAGTATTTAAGACTATAGATTAAAAAGACTTCTTTTATGGCATCTACGGATATGTGGAAATAGACTAAATAAAAGATAATACAAAATGAGTAGCTGAAATCTCTTGTTGATACAAACAATGAAAACGTTTTAGTTTCTTAAGTTAATGTACAAGTCAGAAAGAAGAAAAGTTGTGGATAAAAATAAAGAGTTGAAAGAATTTATCTGGTAGGGGAAGAGAGCAAGCGTTAAGGGGAATAAGCTGACCCTCCCAACAGAATTAGGATTACTTGATTTGAAGGGATATTTCAAAGCTGCACATTTAAGGCTACATAACACAAGCAGAAGGTTATAATTTAAAGTGTTAAGGGATGATTATGAAGCTGGGTGAAGTCAAGAAATAAGGACAGCGGGAATTTGGATGAAAAGTCATAAATTTGTGGAAAGCATTCTAAGAATTAAGCCATCTCAAGACTGGAGAAAGGAAATGTTGCCAACAGAGATGCAAGTAGGAGTACAAAAAATAGGCAAGAGGGGGTTGGAATTTACTGGAGAAAACTGGCAATGGAACCAAGGTACCAGGAGCAAATAACTAGATTGGGAAATGTAACAGAATGGGATGAGGCCAAGAAGAATTTTGGACTGCAGGTTTGACACTGCCTTTCCTTCATAGTTTCATAGTTTGGTACTAGGCTATCTGCCCTGGGGCATTTATAAGCCTAGCCATAGTGATGTGGCTTTTGCCACCCCATCTAATGGTACAAAAGTGTACAGAACAGATTTAGAATACTGTGCCTCTGTCTGGTAGTGACACAGTGAAGACCCCCTTACATAATAGAATTAGTTTACTGTGCCTCTGTCTAGTAGTGACACAGAGATGACACCTGGGGTAAACCTATGATCTCCCATCCACTCGTCAAGATTTCTCTTGAAGAGAGTCAGTGAGAGGCTCTGCCTAACATGAACTGGGATTCTGTTCCAGATTATGGGAAGCCTCTGAGTTATGAATCTGTCCCTCCAGTATGTCCTATTCATATTTGTGCTGAGGTTCAAATCATTAGCACTCGTGGTTCTGATGGATTTGGATTTTTTGAGGTGGAGCATGTCCATCAATTCCTGATTGGACATGGCCTTGTACGTCAGGCACAGATCACCTCTGAGTAGGCGGCATGCTACTGAATAGAGTTGGAGTTTCTTTAGTCTGGCAGCATATGACATATGTTGGAGACCCTTGATCCTCTTGGTGAGGTACTTTTGGGGTCTCTCTAGCTGTTGCAAGTGCTGGGTGAGGTACATACCAAATGGGGCATTGTACTCAATCATGGGCCTGATAAGGGAGGAGTACAGGGGCACAATGACCTAAAAATCACCATATTTGACAAGGGATTGATATTAGAGTATAGGCAAAAAGAAAGGGATAAGGGAGCCCTAAGTGATAAACCCACTCTGATAAAGTTTTTAGTTGACTCTAGAACAGAAGCCACCATGAAAAAGGGATAATTAGTACAGCATATAAAATCCTGCATGACAACTATAAGAATGAATCATAGCAGGTTACAAAAGATTTAGAAGAGAGACTGGAAAGCAATTCACAAGGGAACAATGGAAGGATATATGCATGTCTCCCAAGTGTGCACCAAATTTCAGAAGGTTTAGGACTTTTGTTAGGAAGTGT
The DNA here is from genome assembly GCF_019279795.1 of Protopterus annectens. Taxonomy (NCBI): domain Eukaryota; kingdom Metazoa; phylum Chordata; order Ceratodontiformes; family Protopteridae; genus Protopterus; species Protopterus annectens. The sequence goes on from NC_056732.1 coordinate 602,667,740, forward strand.
TTGCATGGATAGTTTCATACCCCAAGCAGACTTGAAAAAAATGTTTCCTCCAGTAGATAACAAATGTTGGAGGTGTGATGGGGAAGAAAGAGGTAACTGTGAACATATTTTTGGGACTATAATGAGATGGCAAACTTTAAAAATTCCCTACAAAATTCTCTGTCAGAAATATTGGGGGATCAAATGGCTGTAACTAAGGAATTATTCTTTTAAGTTGGCACTGAGGATCTCAATTACCATAGTAAGTCTTTATTAAGTTGAATTTTGTTGGGTGCCAAAATGCCATTATTAGAAAATGGAAATCAAAATCTAAAATCACCATATTTGAAGTATTAAATATCATAAAAGAAATAATATTTGGAAATGGAATCTTTAGAAAAGGGAAGGAGCAAATTACAAAGAAATAAATGGAATTCGTGGGAACAATACATGCAAAATAATCTTCAGGAGAAGAAGTGAGGTTTAAGGGAAGATAGCAAATGAGCAATTTATGCAATGCTGCGCTAAATGAAAGTTTTAAAGGAAGAAAACATGTATGTAATATACAATGTATGCAAATGAAATAATGTCACATTAATGTATGTGCGCCTATGTCTTAAGTGATAATTTTATAAAGGTGTTTAAAAAAGATAAAATGCAACACGAGTATGTGCTTTTTAAACTTGTCCAGAGCTGTGGACTCTTTTTCAGGAGATGAGGGGCTGGACTCTGAGAACAAGGATTCGCAGTTAAGACCCCTACCCACAATGCTATGTTTGGCCCGAAAATACTATCCCACAAAAACACTCCTTGGGGAGACAGAACTCGAGATTCTCTTTCGTGGGAACTACTGTCATAACAGTGCCAATGAAGTTTATTGCAAAAGCAGTAGCATCCTTTAATACACCAATCACAGGAAATTGGCCATCAAGATTATTCCAGTAACTTGCATGCTTGCTGAAGCATCCTCTAGAGAGAGAAGGTCGTTGTAAAGGACCAATCCCTATTCTCCTGCATTAAATACAAGATCTTTCATTAAATATGAGCTCCTCTTGAAGATAAACAACCTTCTCTTACTCACCAAAATCCTTCAAAACTGGTTTAACTTAAGGATCAAGATCTGTGTGTTTAACTTTCTCTGGGGGTCCATTACTGTGAACTCTGGTTGTCTTATGGAGTCTGTCACCTATTTGAACAAAGTGGACATGGTAGGATGAAGGATAGAGCTGAAAATGGTGAAAAGTGAGAGGAGGATAAGGTAAGGTCAAGAAGTTCCACCTAGGAAATTTCAAGATGAAGAGAAAGAACATAATCCACACAAACACCTGCCAGTGATACATCCAACTGCCTGGAAATAAATTTGTGCAGCAGTGGCTTGAGATTCATTTGCTCTGATGGTGCTGTGTTTAGTAACAATTTAAAAGCAGACAACAGATATGCCATTTCCTGTGAAAATGATATGGGGTAACATTATGTCAGGTAAGCAAACACTGGATGCACTAGCATTAGCAGGCTGATGTCAGAGATACCAACACTGGGGCTAGGCCTGCACTGGGTACAATAACACCGGGCAGATTAACACTGGAGAAGCAAACATCAGATTCACTGACAATGGAGGTACCAGGGTTTGCTAGACTTGTGTCAAGGAGAGGCAGAAGACAAAAAAAATATAAAAATCATAATAAAAAAATACTGACACCTAATGTGCAGGAGCTGTTTTTAGACATGAAGTAACCAGCACTGGGTTAAGTGATGCTGGTTCTCTAGAAGACGGTTTTACTTCAAACTGCTTAACAGCAGCAATGGACAGATTCACAGATTCAGATACTCCGGGGCCACTGAGTCTCGTGAACATTCTTACATAGCCAAGTACTCTTACAAGGGTAGCATGCCCTTTCTCCAGGAAGGCCATACCAAAAATTTCTGGATATCCATCTAGTTATTTAGTTTATGTTTAAAGGAAGAGAGTGAGCCACATTGCTTAAAATGCAGGGGAAGTTTATTCCAGAAGTTTGGGAGTTGACGGGTTATAAACCTGTCCCTCCACTGCATTTTATTTATCTAGTGGTGAAAATTTAGGTCCCTGCTTCTAGTACTGGTAGAGATATTGGACTTGCAAAGAAGAGGAGGTCCACGACATTTGGGTTTCTGATGGCACAGTAGGCAAGACAGAACTCCCTCCGCAAAAGTGTATAAGACACTGAATAAAGGGCTAGAACCTCCGGACTCTTTTGGTACCTGAAAGATTTTAGGTCTGTGATTTTTATAGCTAGGAATCTTTGCTGTCATTCTAATTGTTTTATATGTTAAGTGATATACCTTCTAAAGAGGGCACTGTACTTGATAACTGGCCTGATCGATATTAAGCATAAGGGAGTGATTACCTCTTTAGACCTTGATGATATTCCATTGGTAATTAGCTAGTCTAAATAAAAGGATTTCCTGACAAACATTGTGATATATTGGTCAAAAGAGAGGGCACTATAAACCCAAATGACTAGATCCCTAACTATGTATTTTGTTTTCTGGAGATATGTTGTCTACACAATATGATGAGAGTAAGGGCTGTCAACCAAAAATGATAATGCACTTTTTAGCATTAAGCTTGCGCCTACTTTTAGTATACCAAGAGTTTACTAGGAAGAGTCCCATTCTAGAGGACTTGTGTGTCACAGGGTAATTTAAAAACAACCCCAAGTTTGCAATCACAATCATATGCAAGGATTGCTAGCCAGAGGTTTTGGCTCTCTGCTTAGAGATCTGAAAAGTAAATACCAAAACAGAAAGGTCCCACTAGAGAGTCTTGAGGGACACCACTGGTCACTCTCATACTTTCTGATGAGGAACCTGCAATTTGCACTGTATGGGTTCTGTTTTTCAGACAGTTTGCTATCCATCTTACCACAAATGCAGCAACTTTTAAAATAATTCAGCTTTTGTATCATGACAAAATTCAGAATGATGTTGAAGACCTTGCCTAGGTCAACATGTATAATGCTCTCTATAGCCCCATTACCCTTCTAAAGAAATGTACTTGATTAAATAGACAGCATCTACCTTTCACAAAGCCCAGCTGTTGGGGTTCAGGTCTAGCAAGATTCTTGATATCACAGCCTATGAAGTCAATTTTAATATGTTTCATGGTTTTGCAGGTGAGGCTTTTAAGGCGGATAGGTCTATGATTACCAGGATGTTGTAAGGCCACCATTACAAAGGGGCATTACCACTGCTGTGTGCCACTCAAAAACAAAGAAAACAATAACTAAACTTAAGTTTGAGGAGTGTGTCTCCATGGGCATTTCTACCACTATTAATTAAGCAACCAGGTATATTGTCAGGACCCACAGAAGAAGTAATTTTGGTCTTGGTTAGCACTTTTAGTAAATGACCTTATAAGATAAAGTACAGTTTTGTACCTACCATAAATGTAGATGTCCGAACTGGATAGCATCTGCAGTCATAACAAATGGGTTGTCCTGTCGTCAGGCAGCCCTTCGGTCGGCCGGATTCCAAAGTCTGGGTCCGGCTTCGGCTGATGTCGCACTTCACCCGACGTCATCTCTGCTGGTCTTCGGGTATAAAGGCATCAGCCGACGCCATTTTCCTCAGTGTTTCTTGCCCCAGATGCCAATTGCCCTCTTGGAAAGCTAAATTTTGGATAAATGCCAATGTTTCCAAAATAGTAGAAGGCAAACACAAAAAATAAGCATGTATGTACATATATACAAACAAATACACCATAAGAGACTCCCCCCCAGCTAGCTATTAGGAGGGTAAATACCTAGGAGTACCACAGAGGGAAGGAGGGTGGGTAATCCTGACTGCAGATGCTATCCAGTTCGGACATCTACATTTATGGTAGGTACAAAACTGTACTATGTCCTTCATGGATGCATCTGCAGTCATAACAAATGGGTAGAATACCATAGCCAAACTAGGGTGGAGGAAGAAAAATTATGGTGTAGTTAGGATCCCTTGCAGTACAGCAGTGGCAAACCCTGCTCGGGATCTAGAGTATAGAGGTAAATTATAATGCTTGGCAAATGTATGCACGGAGGTCCAAGTAGCCACCTCAATAATGTCCTTGGTTGCCACTCCTCGTAAGAAAGCTGTGGTAGTAGCTGTAGCCCTTGTAGAATGAGGTCTTATGTTCTGTGGAATTGGTTTTCCATGGTAGGAGTAACAGAATCTTATGCAGTTTCCTATCCATTTGGAGATTGTCTGTTTGGAAATTGCTTTTCCTTCCCTTCCTGTTGCATAGGCTACAAAAAGCTGGTCAGTTTTTCTGTTACTTTTGGTTCTGTCCAGGTAGTAGCGTAACTGTCTATGTACATCCAAGGTATGCAGCATTCTTTCACCTCTGTTTTGTGGATTGGGAAAGAAGGTAGGTAGGTGGATTGCCTGGTTTAAAGACACTCTGGATACCACCTTAGGCATGAATGTAGGATTAGTTCTCATGGACACCCTATCTTGATGGAAGATTAGGAAGGGTTGCACTGCCATTAAGGCCTGTAGTTCCGAAACCCTCCTTGCTGAAGTAATAGCCAGTAGGAAAGCAGTTTTCCATGACAGGTGTTGTAGATCTGCTGTTGCTGCTGGTTCAAACGGAGGGAGTGTCAACTTTTCTAGTACAAAGTTCAAGTCCCATGCTGATAATGGTGGTTTCCTAGGAGGTTTTACATTCTTAATCCCTCTGAGGAACTGCCTGAGTAGAGGATGTGAAAAGACAGGAGGATCAAAGCTGTATTCTGCTGAAATAGCTGATGCATGTATCTTGATGGAGGAATAGGACAGGCCTGTATGTAGAAGCTCTGCCAAGTACTCCAGAATGTTAGCAATATCTATGTTCGACACATCTTTTCCTCTTTCAGTACTCCAAATGACGAACCTTTTCCATTTTCCTGCATAGTTCCTTCTTGTTGAAGGTCTGCAGGCTTCAAGGATAATGTCTTTAACCCTTTGGGAAAGGTCTGGGTTAGTTGTTGCTATGTGATGTTCCAGGCAGTCAGTTGCAAGGTTTTTAGGTTGGGATGTATGATGTTGTAGTTGTTCTGAGTTAACATCAGAGGCATCAGTGGTATTGGCCACATTTTCTCCCGAGACATGCTCCTCAGCAATGGGTACCAGTGTTGTCTTGGCCAGTTCGGAGCTATCAGAATTATCCTTGGACGTTCCTCTTTGATTTTCAGTAGTACCTTGTGCATCAAGGGAAGAGGTGGAAATGCATATGCTGTCAGGCCTTTCCAGCTGAAGGATAGAGAGTCCACCTTCCATGCAAGTGGGTGGAATGTCCTTGTGCAGAATTTTTTGAGCTGGTGATTGAGTGGGGAAGCGAATAGATCTATTTGTGGCATTCCCCATTTCTTTGTGATGGCTTTGAAGATGTTGGTGTAGCATCCATTCGTGAGCATCCGAGGTGGTTCTGCTTAAAATGTCTGCTAGTGTGTTCTCTTTTCCCGGAACAAATATTGCCTGTAACTGGATGTTGTAGCTGAGAGCCAGATTCCAAAGGTCCAAAGTCATTCTGCATAGGGGTATGAATGAGTGCCTCCCTGTTTGTTGATGTACCACATGACTGTGGTGTTGTCTGTCCTTATCATCAAATGGCCTTCTTTGAGGAATGGTCTGAATTTTTGGATTGCCAGTTTTACTGCCAGCATTTCTTTTTGGTTTATGTGCAGGTGCAGCTGGTCCTGAGTCCACAGTCCTTATACGCATTTGTCCAGCATGTGCGCCCCCCATCCTAGGTCTGAGGCGTCCGTTGTGATGGTTTGGCTTGCTCGAAAGTTGTGGAAGGGTAAGCCTGGGTTTGCCTGGCATGCTTGAGCCCACCATAGGAACTCCTGTTTTAGGCATGGGATTAGTGGTATTTCTGTTTCTAAGCTGTGCCTGTGTTGAGACCATAAATTCTTTAGGTACCACTGTAACTTTCTTATATGCAGTCTGGCATGTGGGACCAAGATTATGCATGATGCCATGAAGCCCAAAGCCTGCAGAACTTTTCTTGCTGTTAGTTTGTTCTGCTTTGTTAATGCCAAGAAGTAAAGAGGGAGCTCTTTTTGTTTTTCTGCAATTAGGAATGCCATTTGTTTTACTGTGTCCAATTCCGCGCCCAAGAAAGTTCTTGTTTGGGATGGTATCAGCCTTGACTTTTGTAAATTGACTGTGTATCCCAGGGCTTGTAGCAAGTAAATGACCCTTTGTAAGTCTGTTGTCAACTTGCTTTTGTTGTCCGCTTGTAACAGGCAGTCGTCCAGGTATGGGTAAATTTGGATTCCCTGTACTCTGCAGTGAGCGATAACTGATGCCAGGCATTTTGTGAATACTCTGGGCGCAGTAGATAAGCCAAAGGGCAATGCTGAGAATTGATAGTGCTCTGATCCTGCAAGAAATCTGAGGTATCTTCTGCAATTTGGTCGAATGGGGACGTGCAGGTATGCCTCCTTGAGATCTAGAGTTACCAGCCAACACTCCTTGCCCAGCATGGGAAGAAGTTGCTGTAGGGTCAGCATTTTGAATTTTGGGACAATGATGTATGTGTTTAAGATGAACAGGTCGAGAATAGGTCTCCAGTTTTTCTCTTTTCTTGGCACTAGGAAGAGTCTGGAGTAGAATCCTTTGCCCTGTTCTGTTATTGGTACTCTTTCCACAGCTCTCATCTTTGATAATTCCGCTATCTCCTGCAGAGCTTCTATTTTTTGATTTGGAGGCAGGTTTGGCATTCCTCTTTTTACTGGTAAAGTGTGGAAGTGGAAACGGTAGCCTTGGTCTATGGTTTGCAAAATCCACTTGTCTTTTGTGATGTAGTGCCAATTTTTCGAGAATAAGGCTAACTTTCCGCCTAATGGTGCTGCTATTTGCTCCCTGGTAGGCGGGGTCAGAGCCAAGTCACTGTGATTGTCCTGTTGCAGTGGCAGTGGTTGTGTCTGTGCCTCGGTTATTGCCTTGCCACTGTCGTCCTCTGTAGGCACCTCCTCTGGATTGATTTCTGCCCCTAGAGCGTCTATTCCTGCCCCTTTGGGATCTTGTGGAGTCAGGAAAGGACCAATTTTTGGCAGGCCAGTTCCTGCTAAACCTTGGGGGCTGAACCTGTAAGAAATCCTTAACTGTTTGTACAGATTTTGCCTTTTCTTCCATTTTCTTCATTACCTGCTGTGCAGGATCCCCAAATAGACTGGCCTTATCCATAGGAGCATCTAATAGTTTTGCTTTAACATGATCCGGTAAGACCTGCTCTTTCAACCATGCATGCCTTCTTATCACTGTGCCAGTCATGGCTGATCTAAATGAAGCCTCCAGTGCATCATAGCCACATTTTAAGGAATGGTTACTAACCTGTTGGATGTTATTTACCATTTCTAATACATTTTTCTTATCTAAAGATTCATCAGAGGACAGCTTTTTAATTAACTGATCAAGCATAAACTCTTGGTATTGGATCATGTGAAACTGACAGTTTAAAGCTCTAGCTGAGAGTGTAGCAGAGGTGTAGACTTTTTTACCCCATCTCTCTAAGGACCTGGATTCCCTTTCAGAGGGAATAGGGTTTTTTGCTGTGGTCGAGGCTACTGCCTTAGGCCCCTGGGATATAGTTTCGGGGTCTGCAAGTGGGGCCTTGTATAGGTGGTGATGAGTGTCTGGTACCCTGTAAAATCTATCTGGTTTGGCAGGGGCTGGAGGTAAAGAATCAGGTGCAGTGCAGACATCATTAAATGCATCGTCCACAACAGGCAGAACAGGAGGTATAGCTAAGGGCCTGTGTTGTGGTAAGTGCAGAAAAGTCCTAAGCCTTTTTCTTGAATCAGAGAAATCTTGTCCCTGCCATTGGAATTGTTCTCTCATGGCATGTAAGGTTTCCCCAAAGGAGAATTCCTCTGGTGGAGAGGCAGCTGGAATGGATTCTTCAGCATCGGAATCTTCATAATTGGAAAAAGGAGCCTCTGGCTGGTCTGTAATGTCTGAGTCATCCGCAGAATCAGAGGACACAGGCTCGGGGGGCTCTGTTCTAGGTCTCTTTTCTGGGGGCTGAGAGGCCCTGTCTGGGTGAGATTGGGATCCCCTAATTAAGGATATTAAATCTTCTGCCAGAGTAAGCATTTGTGAACTAGAAGTGGGCCTGTGTGAGGGGGGTTTAACAGGCACTGATTTAGCAGATTTGGCTGCTTTAGCCCTGGCAAAGGCCTTAATAGACATGGCTGCAGGAGGCCTAGCAGCACCACGTGCTGGGGTAGAGACATCCAAAGGAATGGTGTCCGATAAATCACTAGGAACCACATTTGTAGGTAAAATTTCTGAGGCTGATTCAGGTAAGGTAGCAGGAGCCTCAGTAGTTGTCATGGATTCGGCTGAAAATTGACCAGTTTGCTCGGTTTCGGCTGAAACCGAGACACTCGCGGCTTGCTTAACCGTGGTTTCGGCCGAAACCGCGGACCGCGAGTGTCGGTCTTTTTCTTTGCGTTTTTTAACAATTTGGGTAGTCGGAGGATCCGACGGCATAATGTATGCAAAATCTGAGCCGAAAAACTGTTCAGCAAACTCCGACCGACGCCTAAGCGTTCGTCGGTTGAAGGAAGCACAGGCCGAACAGGCTGCTACGTCGTGGTCTGGGCCTAAGCAAGGCAAACAGTAAGAGTGGAAATCTTTATGAGGTATTTGTTTCCCACAAGTTAAACAGTTATTGACTTTTTCTGACATCGGCTGAGGCAAGAAAGAGTCCCCAACGGGTACTTAGCTTTTAGAAGTCTTGAGTAGTATTCGGTAGTAGTAATCTCTGGATCTGACTGACCGGCACTTGCGAACAGCTTCTGCTTCGGCCACGCGCAAGAAAGACTGAGGAAAATGGCGTCGGCTGATGCCTTTATACCCGAAGACCAGCAGAGATGACGTCGGGTGAAGTGCGACATCAGCCGAAGCCGGACCCAGACTTTGGAATCCGGCTGACCGAAGGGCTGCCTGACGACAGGACAACCCATTTGTTATGACTGCAGATGCATCCATGAAGGACATCTGGTGGAGTAAGGGATTTAGCTAGTTTGGGACGTTGAATAGAAGTCTCAGGGGAGATGTTAACACTAAATTTGTTCACAAGGATATTGGTAATGTCAGTTGGGTTAGAACAGGAGGCCCATTTGAGTAATGCAGTGTATTCTTTCAGTTTTCTGACATAGCTAAAGAAGGAGTTATAACTACGTTACAGAGTCCAACCTAAATTCATGGTCTCCTTTAGTGGTGCTGACAGTGTTCTTTAGTTTTCTGGCTATCCAGTTAATTATGGCTTGTTTGGTTCTTTCCCCTCTGCACAAGCCACCAAAAGTTGCTCTGCTCTATTTAGGGTTTATGTCCTGTCTTCAAAAAAGTCATCAAGCGCTACATGCACAGGGGGACAGCTAGTGATCTAGGTGAAGGCGAAGTCAGTAATTCCCTACAGTCAGCCTGAGCTTATGAGAATTGTTTGCTTTCCTAACTGAAAGCCTCCTTTATTTTATGAAAGGCTACCCCGAAAGAGAGGTCTTCTGTGGGTTGGACGGTGCTCAGAGTAGGATAATTCCTCTTTGTCCTCAGAGTCTGAGGATTGTGAATCTTCTTGAATGGCCATTTCTCTAGGTCTTATGGACAGGGAAGCTTCAGGGTTAATGATCTGAGCATGGGTACGGTCATTAGATTTCAAGACCAAGAACTCCTGGGTGATTTTTCAAGAGGTTTTGGGCTTCAGTTTTAGCTGAAGTGACAGAGGACTGAGGAGACAAAAGAGGAAGGCTAACAGTTCTTTTCAGTTTTGGCATCCCTTTTGTCAACGTAACCAAAGGACATGGTCAATCGACTATAACATTAGTCCGGGTTTCCAAGGCTGAGGAAGGAAAGACATCTCCCTTGGTACCTGCAACATGAGTGTCAGAAGCTGAGGTCTGCAGAGTGACCTCAGACCCAACCAAAACTGATGCAATGGAAAAAGTGAGAGGTAGGTCCTAACCATGGCGGCCTCCCAAGGGGTCAAGCCAGAGGGTTTGGGCCTATAAGTCGTCAGACCAGGGGGTTGCAAAGGGATCTCAAATGAGTCATCGGTAGACTTGATAGCATAAGCCAAGACATCGGCCACATCTTCATGTCTTTTTCTTGTACATGTCCAAATAAAGCAAAGTCTTGCCACCACGGTGGAGGTAAAAGATCTAACTGTTAAAAAACAACTGTTTAATAAAACACAATAAAATAATGTAGTTCAGGGACCAGGGCAAATCTTGATAAAACAAACAGGACAACCGCTTTCAGCTATCTAAGCCTTCTTCAGATCCTGCCATTTCCTGTAATCCAAGGATATTTAACAAGGTAAGCACCAATGAAAACAAAGCCATCTAGGTAATTTCCTGCCTTTCAACACAGGTTTTAAAGGAACCATACCATTAAGTCCTGGATCCTTATCACCCTTTAAACTGTCTATCCAGCACATCTCTAAGTATTCTGTGCAAATGTGTATGGCTCCACCTCTTAAATTTTCTTTCACTAATTGCAAAACCATAAATAGAAATTTATGTGTAGAATAACTTTTTATATGTCGTGCCAAAGCATGAATCCTATTCTCCAGGCATATATCATTCAACTGATGAGTTATTCTCTCTTTTAAACATCTGTTAGTCTTTCCCACATAGAAGCATATGCTCTGTTCACATGTAGCTATGTATACAAGATTCCGACTTAACACAATCAGCATAGACATATGTGTAATTGGATGTTCAAAAAGATTTTTTGTGTTAATAAAAGTGCATGCCTTTCATCTGCTACAGGGACATGTCCCAGTTTTCGTAATACGAGTCTTCAGTCTCCTCTGAACATCTTGGCACAATAATCACTTTAGGTTCTTGCTATTCCTGATACAAAACTTCGGATGCTCCCCAACTATTCTTTTGACATTGGGATCTGCTGTTAAAATTTTCCAATTATTTTTTATTACCAGACATATTTGCTCCTCATCATTGCTGAATGTTAACAAAAATCTAATTCCCCCTTCTGTGGTATTAGTTCTTACTTTTCGATTGACTCCATCTGTATCTTCTTACTTGGGAGTAATACGGTCTTCCTACTGACTGTCTCAAACCATATCAGTGATGACTCTGTTAATTTCTTTACTATTGTAACCACGTTGTTTATGATTCTGTGACAGATATTCAATGTCGGCATTATAACTGCTGTCATCTGTACATAATCTCGAAGTTCTCAAGAACTGTCCTTTTAGTATATGTGAATATACATATTTAGGGTGCAAGCTCATCCTATGGAGCATGTGATTCTTCCAACAATCTTTTCTATAGATGTTCATGCTCAGTGCATGATGCGGGTCAAATTCCAACCTAATCTCCAGAAAATCAATGCGACTATTAGAGCTTCGTGTCGCAAAACTTAGAAACTATGTTGTTTCACCAAGATATTTCAATTCTTGCAATTCAGTATCATTTCTTGCCCATAAGAAAAAAAAAATATCATCCACAAATCTCTTCTAGAATAAAATACATCTCCTCCAGGATTTACTTCATTCAGTACATGTTGATGTTCCCAATATGCCATGACAATATCGGAGTAGCTGTTGCCACAGGGTGTGCCCATTGCCACCCCCATTTTGCCAATAATAATTACTCCCAAAAATAAAAATAAGAAGTTATGTACTTACCATAACGTTCCATGTTTGTTGTCCATCTCGCCGACATTCTTGCAAGTTGGGTTCTGAGCCGTTCACGGTTATGACTCAGCCGAATACTAAAGCTCGAGAGTTTCCACTGGCTTGAGGCTAACCCCTTTCCTGTGATGCTCTGGGCCACACCCTCAGATCTTGTTTGCAAGCGAAAGATTTAGACTAACCCAACAAAAAAAACAGAGCAGAAAATATATTTATATCCAAGTACAGATGTTTGGTATGAGACAAAAACCCCGAGACTCCAAATCATCATAACTATGTACATAAGAATAGACTTGTCCACCCATTCCTCCAGGAATACAGGATGGGGGTAGGAGGGTGGGACGCAAGAATGTAGGCGAGATGAACAACAAACATAGAATGTTATGGTAAGTATATAACTTCTTAATGTTATGTTGTCCTATCTGGCCATAATTCTTGCAGGTTGAGACAGCGTCCCTAGCACCTTAATCCCAGGGTGGATCAGGAGAAAATAGTCTTTAATACAGTGGATCCAAAGGAAGACCTGTTTCGGGAGGTCACATCTAATTTGTAATGAGTGATAAAGGTATGAGGTCTCATCCATGTGGCAGCTGCACAAATAGAGTCTACAGGAAGTTTGGCCTGAAAGCCCAAGGATGTAGAGACTGCTGTTGTGAAATGTCCCTTTATCTTCCCAGGCAGTTGTTTATTATTCTTACTGTAAGAGAAAGAAATGCAATCACTCAGTCAGCCATTTTGACAAAGTTACTTTGGAAACTGGTAACCTTTCTTTTTGTCAGAAAAGGACACAAAAAGCTGGTAGGATTTCCTGAGGCTTTTTTGTTCTATGCAGGTAAAAGCGTAGCTGCCTGTGTACATCCAACTGGTACAATCTATAGTCTGCCTTGTCGCTGCAGTTTGGAAAAAAGCAAGGGCAATTCAATGGATTGGTTTACATTATTCTCTGAACAGACTTTTGGAAGGAACGATGGATTAGTTCTCAAGGATACCATATCCTTGTGGAAAATTATATAAGGGAAATGAATAGAAAGAGCTTGTAATTCCGATACCCCCCTGGAAGAGGTTATGGCTATTAAAAAGAGTCTTCCACGACAAAAACTTAAAATCACAACATGATGCAGGTTCAAAGGGTGGTGAAATCAATGAGTTTAGAACAAGACTTCAGTCCCAAGGGGCTGAGTAATCGGTGGTCTGAGTAAAAAAGTGCCTTTAAGGAAAGCTTTACATAACCTATGAGACATAATGGGAGCTCCCATTTCCCCAGAATGGAAATTAGAAATGGCTGCCAATTGAACTCTGATTGGCGCTGCTGTAGTTCCTTCATCAAAGAGTTTGGAGAAAAATTCCAGGATAGCAGTAATAGGAGCTGTAAAATGTTCTATGTTCTGTTCTGCAGCCCAGCATGAAAATCTTTTCCACTTATTGGAATATGATCTCCTCGTGGACGGTGTATGGGAAGAGGTACGAATATGACTCAGTGCAGGGGTAAAAGTAACACCTGGCTAAGCATGGCATTGGAGCAGCCATGCTGTCAACTTGAGGGTTTGTATAGATGGATGGAACCCTCCCAATAAGTGGGTCAAAAGGTCTGGAACTGGGTCCAGGATCCAGGGTTCCTCCAGCAAATGGGTCCAGAGAAAAGGGAACTAAACTTGTCGAGGCCAGTAAGGTGCAATGAGAATCATCTTGCTTTTCAACATGCTAGCTTTTTGAAGTACTTTGGGTATTAAGGGGAATGGGGGAAAGGCATAGAATAGTCCTGGGGGCCAATCGTGAACCAGAGCATCCCTTGGTGACTTCCCTGGAGGAGGAATGAGGGCAAAGTACTTGGTGCATTTGACATTCATGGCAGTGGCAAAAAGGTCGCAGCAAGGCTGGTCCCATTTTTGGAAGATCTCTTCCACAATCTCTGTTTTCAGGGACCACTAATGAGGCAACAGAATAGCTCTGCTCTGAGTTTGTCTGCTATCACGTTGGATTTCCCTGGGATGTGCATTGCTATCAAAAAGCATTGAGAAGCAATCGCCCATTGTCAAACACGTTGTGCCTCCTGACATAGTGGGTAGGATTTGGTTCCTCCCTGCTTATGTACCACACTACTGACATGTTGTCTGTCTGAACTGCAACCATCCCTCTCAGTAGAGAGTCCTGAAATGCCTGTAAAGCATAGAGCACAGCTTTCATCTCCAGAACATTGATGTGCAAGTGGCTTTCATATTCTTGCCATAGGCCTTGGACTGTCATCCCCAGATAATGCCTCCTACCCGATCTGGGAAGCGTCCATGTTCAGTACTGCATTGGGTTGAGAAGGACAAGGGGTCGGCCCTGACACAACTGGTCCATCTGCAACCACCAAAGGAGATCTTTACTGCAAAAATCCGTGATGATAATCTGATGTGAAAAAAGGAACATCTTGCATTGACAATTGAGCATATAGCAACCACTGCAGAACCCTCATGTGTAATCGTGCTAGGGGAACTAGAAGAATAGCTGCTGCCATGGTACCCAGAACTCACAGCACATATTTGGCCTGAACTTTCTTCTTTGACATCAAAATCCTGATTTGCTGATGAATGGGACTGTATTCTGTCTGGGGTAAGTTTTGCATTCATATTTCTTGAATAAAGATGTGTGCCTAAGAAGGTAATATGCTAAGACATTGACAAGGCAGATTTTTTTAAGTTTACTGTGATGTCTAGTCTGGCGCAAAGTGACATTGTTTCGTCTCTCGCTCATAGTGGTAGATACTTGGTGGTGGCGGATAGGAGCAAGTCGTCTAGACATGGAAACACATGGAATCACTGACGTCTCAAGTGAGCCGTGACACTGCCATTTTTGGTGAACACTCTGGGGGCTGTAGTGAGACCAAAGGGCAGGGCTCGTAATTGGTAATGACTGTCTGGCTCCCAGACGAAAGTGCAAGTGCCTCCTGGATTGCCTGTCCATCTTTATATGGTAGTACGCATCCTGGAGATCTATAGAGCACATCCAATTGTCTTTCCTGATAAATGGGAATATTGACTGTAGAGTTACCATCTGGAACTTTGACTTCTTCACTGCTTTGTTTAGTTTGCTGAGATCTAGAATGGATCTCCAGTCCCATCTCTTTTGGAACTAAAAAGAATCTTGAGTAAGTTCCAGATCCCATTTGGTCTGCGGGGACCTCTTGGATGACTCTTTTTTTTCCTAGCAACGAGAGTATCTCTTGTGTTGCATAGTCCTTTTGACCGGCTGGAATGTCTGGTAAGGACTGGTTTACCGGAGAGGAAATGGAAAATGGTATGTAATAGCCTCTTGATATAATTGTTTGTACCCATTTGTCTTGGGAGATTTCCTGCCAGACATTTGGGTACGGTGACAATCGACCCCCCGACTGCCTCCAGAGAAAAGCAGGCGGGCCTCCTTTCAGGAGCGCTGGAAGGGCTTGTCAGAGAAAGTATTTCAGTCGCCCTGATTTTGCAGCCCCCCCTGCCGCGAGGTCGGTGTCTTCCATTATAACTTTCTCCTCTGCCCCTGGGGGAAGAGTCATCATGTGCATCAGAGAAACCTTTTTGGGACTTGCGGAACCACAACTTTCCACCCTTCTGACCTTTGGGATAAGGTCTAGATGGGGCAGAAAAACAGATTCCAACAGCGGATAAGGTCTTCCCATCCTGCTTGCACCTGGTCAAAGTTTCTTTTACCTTTTGTCCAAAAAGGGATGAACCATCAAAGGGGGCATTGGTGAAAAAAGATTTGAAGGGCTTGGCAAAGTTGCAAAGGCACATCCAGGAATGTCTCCTCAGGGAAATTCCTGTCGCTGCCACTCTACTTGCTCCATCAGCCACATATGAAATGAGTCTCATGGAGGAGTTAACTATGGAATTGAGGGTGGAGAGCTGTAAGGATACTTTGTCCAAAGATCCCTGAGCCACACCACCCTGAAGGGCATCTCCAAGCTTTTTCAGGAGATCCCTTTGAAGTCTCATAAAATGAGTAAGGTAATTCAGTAACCGTAAGGTGAAGGCCACTGAAGAAAAGGCACGCTTTCCATATCTGTCCATGGTCCTAGACTCCTTGTTAGCCGCTGCCGCCACCACCACCATCGCATCTACAGGGACACCCTTATTCAGGAATTCCTTCTCTGAGGGGGCAGTAATAAATTTGTTAGGCCTCCTTGGAATAGGCTTCACTGTATTAGGCAATGTCCAGGCCTTACGAGAAATGACACCTAATAGCTGGTCAAATGGGGGAGTCACCCAGGAGGTGGAAGGGCAAGACCCAAAAGCCTCCACGTATACAGATTCATCCTCTGAAGGGTTGGAGGACTTCCAGCCACCTCTCTGTTTCAGGATCTAAAGGATGTCAGAGAAAAAAACTTCTTCAGAGGGGGACCGTGGCAACCCCACAGAGTCATCCAAATCGGTATCAGAAGTAACAGGCTCAAAAGATTCTATGTGCTTCCTCTTGCACAGTCTCTTCCTAGGGACATCGGAGGGGTACTCCGGAGAAGTTTTGGAAGAGACATCACCTGCAGTGACCTCCTGAGGCTCTGGGTCTCTACACTTGGGAGGGGAGGGGATGGTAGTGAAGCGATCAACACTGGCAACTGGGAGAGACAAGAAGTTAGGTACGAGGCCGGTCTTTTCAGTGATTTAGTGTGGGATAAAGAAGGGGAGGAAGATTTGGAGCTCTGGGTATCTTAAGCTTCCTGAAAGGACCCTTTCAATAATCCCCGTGCCATTAACTTAGTCTTCCTCTCATGGAGCACCCTGCTACTGAATTCATGACAAATGATCCAGGGGTCCTGTAAATGGATGGCCCCACGGCAGTAAACGCAGCTCGTGTGTCCATCCATGAGAAACATCTTTTGAGTGCATTTATCGCACTTCTTGAACCCTAACTGCTTATGCTCCCCTGGGTTCCTTCTCCTTATCTTTAGACATCCTAACACTACAGCCAAGCAAATTAACTAACTGACCAACTAACTTTAAGATAAAGGCTATAGCTGGAAAAAAACACACAACAAACTGTAACTACCACTATAAATCACAGGCAAAAAGGATACAGATACAAATATAAATATACTTTTTTTTTTTTTTAAGAGGTGAAGCAGCAAGAAAGAAGGGGAATCCTCTAACTAAAATAGATTCTAAACCTAAGGGGAAGCAGCCCTCTAACTTAAATGGCCCACGAGAGCCCACCAAGTTAAACGGGACTCTCATTAGTAGTTGGGAAGGGAAAAACTAAGTAATATAAGGACCTGACACAGAAAACACGAAAACTAACTATCTGGAAGAAAGGTAGCAAATAGAGAGAAACTTTAAACAAATAGAATTCGAGAAAACCTATCCTTAGCCAACGAGCCAGCAGGAGCACTTCTGGATAGCTTGAGCAGCAAACGAGATCTGGGGATGTGGCCTATAGCATCATGGGAAATGGGTTAGCCTCCAACCAGTGGAAGCTGTCAAGCTTTAGTATTCAGCCGAGTCAGAGCTATGAATGGCTCCGAACCCAACCTGCAAGAATTATGGCAAGAAAGGACAACATAACATTATTATTTTCCAGGATGATCCTAAGTAAAGAACATATCTGAGTGATGGTACAACTTTCAAAGGTGTTATTTTCTTCCAAGAAGTCACAAATAACTTTCATGCCAAAATCACTGGGTATTTGTAAATAGGCTCCTTACATCCATCGTTACCAAACTTAGCTTTAATTCTGGATTAATGCTGTCAAAGCTTTGATATAAAGATCTTAAAAACTGTGAAGTATCTTTCAAAATTGTGGGTACTTTCATAGTTATAGGCTTCAAATGATGTTCGACAAAAATGGAGGCTGGCTCTGTACGCCACCCCCTGCCAGATACAATTGGACACATTGGTGGAGCCGTAAGATTTTTATGTATCTTCGATTGGTCTGTTATAATAGGAATTGGAGAATGCTCAACCACCAAATAGTCATATAATTCTTAACTAATGATGCACAACATCCACACATCATATAGATAATTTTTGACCTTAATAATATTGCTTACGTCCCATCTAAAAAGTTTTTATACGTTTGTTCATCTTTTAGCATATCTGTCATTCTTTGAGTGTATTCCAAGCTGTCCATGACTAACATACCGCCTCCTTTGTCGGCGGGTCTTATAATCATTTTTTCATTCTTCATTAATCCTTGCAAATCCCTATTTTCAGATGCATTTAAATTACAAAAGGTCTTCTTATGTGTTTTATTTGTTTTGTTCATAAGTTCCAGACTTCCATCTCACACACCTTAATAAACATATCTACAGTTGGATGCGATAAAGGAATATAGGTACTCTGCTTCCTAAAAATATTAGTAGATCCATTTATATCCGTACCGGATAAATTCTTCAGCAACACATTGTGTCCAAAAGTTTTAATGTCTAGCACAAATTCATCTGGTTTAGACCAGTATGCCGGTATAAATGTTACACCTTTGTTGAGTATTGCAATCTCAGTTTCATTTAAAAAATAATTAGAATGGTTCACTACTAAGACATTGTCCCTCTGTGTTAATCCGACATCTTCCTTCTACTTCTGCCTCTCCTGGTGAAGCAGATCCTGTTCTTCATGAATTTCTGTTTCAGAGGTATTGGAAAGTTCAGAAAAACTGAAGCATAATTCTCAGTATTCTTTGGTCTTGCTCCTTGATCTGTTGTAGTTCAATCATTCTCCAATAAGATGTCATTGTCTTGTTGTGGAAAAAAAAAAAAACATCATTCTGGTTCGAATTTTTCTTAGTTGTAATTCTCTTTTCATTGTTACTACTTTTGTCAGGTTTATTTCTCATATCAGAAGAATTCCTTACATCTTTAGGAATAGGTTTCGCCCAATTGGCTTCCTCCACTTTCATATTACTATTTGTGGATTGATTCATTCTTGGCTAATCAAAAACGTTGCCATTTTTGAAATTAATGAAATCCCTCGCATGCCCTTAATAGTTCTCAGTCTCACATCATATAAGGTTAATGTACATTGCACCTCTTCAATCTTCACAATAAATGTATCAGAAAATGCTAAATTCTCTAATTCCTGTTGTTTACTTTCTATAAGGTTCGCAACATCTTCTTCTATTGGCCTAAAGAAATTGGTAAGTAACTTAATATATTTAAATCTGGTCTCGAGGTTAATGGCTTGCCATTTGCCTAAAAGTTCTGGATACACATTGCCATAAGTGGGCATGCACTTGATTCTCAGTCCTCTCGATATTACCTTGTGGTGCAGGCAGGCTTCCAAATGGAAGCGCTGCCACTGTAGACATTTCAGTTTAAATGCAGCATCCTCTACTTCATGAAATATTTTGTTAAAAGACATATCTTGTGATGCTGTCGGCAATATGGCAGCAACATCTGCTAAATTTAATTTCAACAAAGGGTTTATGTTGTTTGTTAGCATTCTATTTACACGCTTCATTAAGTTACTACTTAAGGGAGACTTTCTAAGCTCTGTTTCTGGCCGATAACAAAGTTCAACATTCCCACCTTCAGCCATGTAAGCAAACAAACACACAGCTTTGTTTTCATTGCTGCTTACCTGTTTAAATATCCTTGGATTACAGGAAATGGCAGGATATGAAGAAGGCTTAGATAGCTGAAAGCGCTTGTCCGGTTTGTTTTATCAAGATTTATCCTAGTTCATCAACTGCGTTATTTTATCGTGTTGTATTAAAGAGTTAGATTTAACAGTTGGATTTTTTTACCTCCACCATGGTGGCAAGACTTTGCTTTACTTGGACATATAGGTATTTTTATCTTTGGTAAGGCTTGCCTTCAATGCATTCAGTGTGTTTATTTGAGTATTTATGTCTTTCTCTTTGTATTTTTTGTCTTTGCATTTTTTTTTTCAGAATAACAATGGCAGAAGCTGTGGATTGTGAACATGTGGAAGGAACCGAAACTGAGAAGTCCATATTAGCAGCTAGGACTTCAGCCCTGCATTTAGGGGTCTTTGCTTGGAATTTAGTACAATAAGGACAATCAGTGACATCATTCTGAGACCCCATACAGAACAGGCACCCTGAGTGAAAATCTTTATGCTGGATTTGCTTCCCACACTTCAAGCAATTATTAACCTTCTTAAATGTTAAATTAGAAGAGGAAAATCCCCAAAGGGGTACTTACTTGAATGGAGGAGAGTGGATACTCTAGAAAAAACAAGCTGACTGATGGACTGTGAGTATATTGCATACATGGTGAAGTGCATCGGTCTGCACAGTTAGAAAGAAAGTACAGTTGTGTACACTTAACATAAATGAAGTTGTTCGAGTGTATTCACTGTTGCAGTCATTACATTTGGGTAATCTGCTGGCAGGTTGCCCTCAGTCGGCCTGAATAACAAAGTCTTGGGTCCTGCGTCGGTTGCTGTCTCCTCTTCCATGACGTCAGGTCGTCAGGGGTATAAAACATGCAGCCGATGCCATTTTAATCAATCTTTTTTGCCGCGCGGTGCCCGAAACAGAAGCAGTTCGCAAGTGCTGGTCGGCCGACTCCTGAAATTTTCATATTCGAGTTTCAGAACCAAAGTCTTCAAACTAAAGCTAAGTACCCCGTTGGGGAAACTTTTTCTTGCTCCTTACCAATGTCAGTAAAAGTTAATAATTGCATTACTTGTGGGAAGCAAATACCTCATAAGGATTTTCATTTGTACTGTATTCCTTGCCTAAGCCCTGATCACAACGTGCCTTGCTGTCGGTTTTGTGCTAAATTTAACCAACGCACTATTAAGTGTCGGTATATTTTTGCTTCTAAATATTTTGGTTCAAGATTTAACTACCCTGAAATGTCGTCAGTTAGCAATCCGACTACCGGAGTTAATAAAAAACACAAGGAAAGAGACAGACAGACCATCGAGGTCCAAACCCGATGACGAAGCTTCTCCTAAGCCAGCCGCCGGTTCGCCGGTACTCAGTGAGGTGCTTTTGCAGCCCCTGATACCCGCTACTTTTGAGTCGCAGGCCTCTACCAAGACCCATTCCACGAGATTCGCAAAGTATTGAACCCGTGGATGTCTCTCCTTTGGATGGGTCCAGAGCCACTGAGCAGGCACCGGCTTCTGAGGGTGTTTTCAGGCCTCAACATTTTTACATTAAACCGACGCCAGCAACAAAAACAAGTCAAAAACAACTTCTATGTCTAAAAAACTGATGCATGAGCCACATGCTCAGGCCCCTATGCCTAAAAAACAGATGATCAAAATGGCTGAGGATTTAATTACCTTGATCAGGGGTTCCCATCCCCCCCCCTGCTAAGAGGCCTAGGCAAGGCACTGATTATGAATCTTCAGATCAGGTTTCCATTTCTTCTGATTCCTCTTCTGATCAGGAATCCATCCCATCTGCATCTCCTCCTGAGGATTACTCTTTTGGAGAGACTTTGCATACTTTAAGGGAACATTTTCACTGGGAGAGTCAGGACTTCTCTGAATCAAAAAAGAGGCTTAGAGATTTCCTTCTTTTTCCTCAGCATAGGCCTTTGGCAATACCACCTGTATTAGGCATTGTTGATGATGTGTTCTCGGAATCAAGCATGGCTCCTGATTCCCTGCCTCCAGCTCCTAGTAAGCCAGACAGATATTACAGGGTTCCTGACTCCCACAAATTTATTTTCAAAAATCCTGCTGCTGATCCTGAGACTATTTCTCAGGGTCCCAAGGGTGTTAAGGTTTCTACAGCGTGAAACACGAAGAACATCTGAAGATGATGCCAATGGATGACCTTCTTATACCCGGATGTCCAGATGTTGGTCCTCAGAAGTCCATCAGCTAGGGATGATATAAAGACTCTGGAAATCTCCTCAGAAGTCCATCAGCTAGGGATGATATAAAGACTCTGGAAATCAGGCCAGTCACGGATTTTACATAGCAGGAAGACAAAGAAATAGTCCTGCAACTGACCAATAAGAACATTGAGGGTCTCTCTCACTGGTGGTGGTGAAGAATCTGAGAAGGAGACTGGCCAAGAAAAGCAGGAGATGCAACTGTCTGTGCTAATGACATCCACTCTGATGAACATGAGCAGCCTGGTCCTCATCTCAAATTCTGTTCTACCGATGATTTTAAATATGCAAAGGCCAACAAGAGACATGAAGAAATAGAAAGTGTCTCTGAAATTTCAGATTCTTTTTTAGGTCTGTTTAAGTCATTCCTGTCTTTGGAAGATATGCAAAATCAATAAATCTTGTTTTCTCTATACTGCTGACAGCAGAAAAATGTTGAAGTTGAAGCCTAGGGAACACAGGCTCTTACTCCAAAAGTAAGAGCTTCTGTGGCCATAATAATTATGCTGGGCTTTGCATCTGAGGTGTACAGTAGTGCTGTTAAACTTCAGAAAAATTCTACATGAATGCGCGTTATGACTGGATCCCAAACAAAGGCAGTTTTCCACAGTTACATTTAGATGTAGGTGTGACTGTAAGTAAAGAGTGCAAGATCATCTAACAGGTAAACTACCTAATTCAAAAATACTAGCATTATTGAACAAGACAGATAAAAGAATACACAACAAAAGGATTGTTACCACAAACAGAAAGGTCTTACATAACTGCAATCCAAAACACCACTTTGAATAAAATTCTGAAAAGAAACTGGGGCCATTAGTCATGTCACACAGCTTTCACAAAAGGAAAGACTGGAGAGGTAGAATAAAAGTGGGAACTGCAGAATAAGAGTCAGCAATCTGGAAAAATCCTAAGTGTCAAGTTGTCCTAAAGCCTGTGATACATGTCTACCAATTCCTGCAAATGGAATTCTATGACACTAGCTTAAGGGATCCAAATCTTTGTGAAAGATCAAATATGGCCCCCTACCAATGATGGCCTGAAGTTCCAAGACCCTGTCGAAAGAGGTGGCCACCAGAAAAATAATTTCCAGCAAAATTACTTTCACTGTCACTGAACTTGTTTGCTATAATAGAAGGTCAGATCCCATACAACGGAGAGATTCCTTAAAGGAGAACAGAAGTGTACTACTCCTTTACGAAACTGCTTGACCAGACAGTGTTTGGCCACAATCCTGCTTCCCCAGAGGTCAAGTTGGATAGAAACAGCTGACACACACAATGACAATGGAATAACTAAGGACCAAATTATATAAATGCCTGAGATAGGTAAAAATACCTTCCAAGCTAATCAAATAGAGCAGTACAGGTATCATTCTAGCTAAACAGAGAACTGAAAGCAAACAATTGTCAACTGAAGGACGTCTTGGTAACCTCAGTCATTTCTGACACTCTCGCCAATAGGACCTAGTAGAATAAGAGAGTCTATATCAGCAGCCAGGCTCCAACATTGAACCAGTCTTCAAATTACCTGTGGGGAAACATCCCCAGCCAGGACATGGACAGTTTCCGGAATCATCAAGGACATGTTATCCAGAAACTACTCCTTTTTTGTCTGCCACAGAATGACGAAAATTACTTTGGTCTTTCTTCCCTGAACTTCAAGATAAGCGGAAATGGCAAAAGACAAATAAATATCTCTGTCATATGCTGAAGAATGTCTCCACTGTTACACCCTTGCCCTACTGCACCAAGCATAGGGGGAGGACTGCACTTACCAGAATAACAAACAGGTTGATCTCCGGAGAGTCTCACTTGCTGAAAGACCTGAACAATATTGTCTCGAAGTCTGCAGATCCAGAGAAAATCAAAGCAGCAGCTCAGAGAGAAACCGTCAGCTATTTTGCTTTATCTGGGATGTGAATCTCTGAAGAAGCAATTCCTCTGTCGACTTGCTACTGCCAGCCATGCACAACCTCTCTTCACATGGGGTACAGCTACGTGCCCCTTTCATCGCTTAAGATAAAACATGATGGGCTGGTTGTCTACTCAAAAATAAGGACTGGTCTCTGATGAAGCTTCACCTCCATGTTCTTGAGGCCAGAAAGACTGCATGTAGCACAACTTGATGTGGACCCCCCTTTCCAAGGGGAGACCAGGACCTATGAACTCAGGTGAATCAGAGATGAACTTCCCACTCCTTTAGCAAAGAAACTACTGTTACAACTGCAGTTGGTTCAGTTGTAGGAATGCAAGGCCTACCAAAAGGTTGATGGGGTTGTCCACCTGTATGGGGCCTGACACAAGGGAAAATCTATAAACATGAAGTAGCACTGCAGCCACTTACACATTAAATTCCACCACAACACCCAAATCCACAGATGTACAAAGTGGCACCACAATGATCATGGTAGAAATCAAGTCCAAAAGTTGCAGTTTAGACTGGGCCTGGACCTATGCTACATGCTTACCCACTCTACCAATGTCATAACTTTCTGAGCCCTATCCATTTACAAGAACAACTAGCAGAATGTCCTGCTCTGCACCCTTGAAGACAACCATAACAAAGAGGATCAGAGGACATTTCACAGTTTATAGCCATCTTCAGGGACTACAAAAACAACAGAATGTCCAACAGAGACATTTCATGAACACAGATATTAGCAGCTAGTTATCTCTAGAGAGATCCTTCTCCCACAAGGCTCTGACCAAAATAGCCTACACAGCAACACTCCGTACTGAAAGTAATGTCTGCCTACAATAAATAAGAGGAATCCCTGCATGGATCTCAAAGAAAGATGAATCAAAAAGTGAAACGTTTTTCAGCAATACTACCCAAGTGCACTATGATAACAGGTACAGGACTCCTTGGAGAGACACCTGGATGTATGAAAAGTGCCAACTGCAATCAATAAGGTCTAGTATGGGATGGAGAATGTCCAGCCCTCTCAGAAACAGGAAAACGCAAGAATAAAACCCCCAAACACTATTCCACAAAACAAAGAACCTCTGTATCTCCTTTTGACAGTATATCCTGGGTTTGTCAGAAAAGCACATCTAACACAGTTTGGCAGTTAGCAAAGTTAAGCGGATCTCTAAAACATGGATTACCAGGACCATATGTAGAATATACTGACCCTTGGTGTTTCCTCTCTAAGCTTGAGAAAACCTGGCAGATCCTTAAGTAGAATAACAATAAACATACATATTATATTCATAAAGTAGCAGAAAATATTCTAAACGCTAAGCCAACATGAGAATGGAGAAAGGAGATTCTGCTGACAGGGGATGACTGCAATTAGGGGTGCAAAGAAGAGGCAGGAGGGGCTAGAATTTACTGGAGAAAAACTAGCAAAGGAACCAATGTATTGGGAGCAAATTATTAGAGAGGGAATGATAATACAATGAGAAGAGGCCAAGAATACATTTGGACTACAGGCTAGAGACTGCCTTCCCTATCCAGGACTGATATCAGAATATAGGCAAAGAGATAGGAATAGAGGGATCCTAAGTGAAAGCTAGCACTGGTAGAGTTTTTAGTAGAATCTAGAAGAGAAGCTGCTGTTAAAAAAGGGATAAGTAGTACCGCATATAAAATATTGCATGATAACTATAGGAATCAATCATATACGGTTAGAAAGGATTGGGAAGAGAAACTGGATAAGCAGTGCTCAAAGAGACAATGAGAAGATATATGCATGGCTCCCAAACATACAACAAAAAGTCTAGAAGAGTTAAGATTTTTGCTTGGAAGTGTTTGAATAGGTATTTTTATACCTCAAACAGACTCCAAAGGATTTTTCCTCTGTTAGATTGTAAATGTTTGAGTTGTGATAGGGAAGAAGGAGGTAATTTGGAACATATTTTGAGGAGTTTAATTAGTTGGCAGACTTTAAAAACTTCCTGCCATCTACTCAGTCAAAATACTGGGTGAGTAAATTGATGTAACTAAGGAAATTATTTTTAAGCTGTGAAAAGAAAGTACAGTTTTGTACCTACCATAGATGTAGATGTCCGATAGGTATGCATCTGCAGTCATAACATATGGGTTGTCCTGCCTCAGGCAGCCCCTCGGTGGGCCGGATTCCAAAGTCTGGGTCTGGCCTAGGCTGATGTCGCACTTTCCCCGAAGTCAGAGGTATAAAAGCATCAGCCGACGCCAATTTCCTCAGTTTTTCTTGCCCCAGATGCCAGGAGCCCTCTAGGAAGGCTAAATTTGAATAAATGCAGAAAAGTTCCAAACATTTGCAAAATTATATACAAATATAAACAAAAAAATACACCATAATAGATTCCCCCAGCTAGCTAAAAGAGGGGTAAGTACCCTAGGAATACCACAAAGGGGTAGGAGGGAGGGTAATCCTGACTGCAGATGCATACCTATCGGACATCTACATTTATGGTAGGTACAAAACTGTACTATGTCCTTCAAGGATGCATCTGCAGTCATAACATATGGGTAGAATACCATAGCCAATCTGGGGGAGGAGGTACTAAGAAAAAGATGGTGTAGTTAAGATCCCTTGCAGGACTGCAGTAGCAAACCCTGCTCTGGATCTGGAGTATAAAGGTAGATTGTAATGCTTGGCAAATGTATGCACGAAGCTCCAAGTAGCAGCTTCTAAAATGTCCTCGGTAGCCACCCCTCGTAGGAAGGCTGTAGTGGT
>NC_056732.1:602718679-602726179 GCF_019279795.1 Protopterus annectens
AGAAGAATGAAGATATCATCCAAAAAATGAGTATAATATACTATTTGCTCCTTAAGTCCAGAATTATTGAAGACATATTCGGCCTCCCAATATGCCTTAACAAGATTAGCTATACTAGACCCACACGGGGAACCCATAGCTACTCCGACTTTTTGCAAATAATAATTATCACCGAACATAAAAAAATTGTTGTTTAAAACGATTTCCATCAGGTCGGTTACTAATGATATCTCACCAGGTGGAGCCCATTCCCTCTGCAATAGAAGACTAACCCATTCTAAACCTAGCTCTTGAGGAATACAGGTATATAGATCTTTAACATCCACCATAAAAAAGTTGTAGTCCATCCTAAACTCCAAATAATTTAGATTTTGGAGAAATGACCATGAGTCTTTACATATCTGACTTTGCTTGGTCACATATTTTTGCAAAATGGAATCAACAACTTTAGCACAATCATAGGTGGGTGAGCCCCTACCATCAACTAAGGGTCTCAAAAGGGGGTTAACCTAATTTTTATGTATCTTGGGAATACCAAAGATACAGGGATATCTAGGATAAGATGTATATAAATAGTTATAGATGTTTTGTTCTATTCTACCTTCAATGAACATATCTTCTATGTAACTCTTAATCTTATTGTATGCCCCATTGACTTCAGATCTAGAGCTTAAAGCATAGGCTGGATTGTCCAATAGAGAATACATCCTCTCTTCATAATCGATGTTATCAAACACTACGAGACCCCCACCTTTCTCAGGTTTACAGATACGTATGTTCTGAGATTTTATATAATCCAAACATTGGGTTTCAAATTCGGTGATATCAGTACTTCTGATAGACTTCCTATTTTTTAACAACTGTCTAAAACTACAGTGCACTACCTTCACCTCACTATTTACTGGAGTGCAGTTGCATTTTACTTCTTGCTGAATACGCCCGCTTTGATCAAATTTCACAACACTTACAAGAAACAGTATAGTAACCACAGTTGTGTATGTTGTCAACATAACGGTGAAGTATGGAACAGTGTAGAAGTGAAAATAAATATAAATAGGTATCCACTGCATTTCCAAGATTTTATTAGACAATATTTTCTGGTGCTGGGAGGGGAATCAACTGCCTGAAGTCAGACAGCATCCATACATATATATTATTTTGTACATGAAGTTCGCAGATTTAAATGCCACGCTTATGACCCGTGGGTGTAGATTACTTCTGTAGGAGCTTAACAGCTGACATCTTCTGGTTCTAAGGGGAAGTATATTTCATAATATTGGAAGGAGTTGTGTTTTTTTCTGCTATTGATATTTAACTGCTGGTATTTAACTGCTAGGCTCCCTAACCTATCAGCAGACTACCCCTGAGCAGTGAACTTTACAGAACCAGCTAAGACAATGCCTAACAGTGCAGCAGAAACACCTTTAAATATTCCAGAAACAAAATACAAAGACAATTATTCCTGAAGCATTTCTGAATAGGTCAAGTTTTCCAAGTCTATGACATTTTCTAATAAGAAACCAAACTTTTTTCAAGTTGTTTCCGGTGGCTTCTTCAAAGACTACAAAATGCAGTATTTTACTCAACAATGGGTAAACGCACTGAGGTAATAAAGTGGTACAATGCAATGATCTCCCTGGAGTGATTAGAAATGCCTTTTAGAACTAAATGGGCTGCAGAATATTCATGTCTGACTTTGGTAGATGATTTAAAGTTTGGACAGTGTTGTTATCCATTTCCCCTAGATCTTTACTGATGGTACTGTTTTTTTCTTTCTTTCTAAATGAGCACACATTTATTTTATAATTACTTCTGATGTTCTTTTTGCCAAGTATCATGATGCTACATTCACAGATATTAAAAGGGAGGTCATTACAAGAGCATGAGGTATGTATTATGAGTAAATCATCATCTTCATCATCATCATCAACCCTCTTTACCCCATTTTTTACATGGGGTTGGGGTGTTGTATTAACTGTCACCATCTTACTCAATTTAATGCCACTCTCCTACCTTCAACAATCATGTCTGACTGATACAGGTCTTCTCTCACACAATCTATCCATTTCTTTGCTGGACATCCTCGTTTCCTCTTGCCTTCTTCCTGTCTGTCCCAAATCTTCTTCAGCAGATTGTCTTCTTTTCTGCACATGTACCCAAAACCATTGTGATCTGTTCTCTTTGGCCATCTCTACAACTGGGGCTACTTGGGCTTCTTCTGGTTTGATGTCCTCATTTCTTCACCTGAATCACATTTTATTGAAATAATTATTTATATTATCTACTTTGTAGTCATCAATATATTTGGTTATTTGCAACCTATGACCTACTTTTATTTCTTGTGAACAGAAGTTGGGTACTAGGAACTGTATTACTAAAAATAAATACAAGACGTGATGTTTTCCAGTGGTTATGATTAAACTTGTTCAAATCTTTATTTTGTGGAAATCTTTTATTAAATGACCTACTAAAATTTTCTATGTCTTTGTAAGGAGGAGGCTTGGTATGATGAATGCAAAATTCTCTTTTTAGCAACCAAAATAATGTGTTTTGGAGCTGAAAAATAACAGCTGCTGCATTCAGTATATATATGCTGAATATGACAAGCTATGTTTTGAAAGTGTAAGTTGTCAAAAATAACTGGTTGAATGCTGGTTCCTTTTAAGTCTGCCTGCTCATAACTGAAGGAAACAGTTGGCTTTGTTGGAAGAGAAAATATCTGCTATAGTTTATGCACCCGTGAACTTGAAATAATATGTAGCTGAGGACAGGCTGCCGTGTAGCTCCCACATTTGCAGGGGCAGGGATGTGTGCCTTCCTTCAAATGCAGTACCAGACATACTCTACAGCTACAATCAAAGAAAGAGTTTAATTGCATGCCTTCTATTATGCATCACAATGCATTGGTCTCTAGTGGTAACACCGAGGATTAGCATCTGCAGTGTAAACCAGTTGCTTTGTGCACTGGGGATACAGGGTACAAATCTTTAGTCTGGCAACTGACACAGAAGATTAAGGCTAAGACCTATTAACAAACTACTCCGTGGTACAGAATTTCATTCTCACAGACTTCATTTGCCTACTATGTGACCTTCAGCAAGTCACATAACCAGACAGCGTTTTGGGCAATTGGAAATGTGTGATAGGTTCATTAATGGTTGACATGGACTGCCTGCCTAATAACTACAAATGAACCAAAGTGAGTCTGACCAGAAATAAGTCCTACAAGCACCACATTCACAACACAAAGATAAAATTGCTATACAACTAGATTTAAAAAAATGCTGTTCCAGGGTCCAAACCCTGGTACATGGAGGACAGATGCCCTCTCCTTTCCATAGAAGGGGATGGTTGTGTATGCATTCCCCCCTTCCCTCTGATGCAGAATGTTCTGCTGTAAATTCGTAAAAAGCAACCAAAAATCTTGCTAGTGACTCCCTTTTGGCCAAGACAGCATTGGTTCCTCCTTCTTCATCATCTAGCCAAAGGCAATCACCACAAGTTACCCCACAGGATGGACCTTCTCACACAGGAAAAGGGGACTCTAATACACCCTCAAATCTCTACCCTAAATCTAACTCTATGGGTGGTAGGGCTTTGATCCCCTTTAGACACCTTTACACTGAGGACATGCCAAAGGTTTTGCAGGAGGCCAGAAAACCCACTACCAGAAAATCGTATCTATCCAAATAGAAAAAGCTTTCTGTCTGGTGTCTAAAAAACAAATTTCAACCACTATCGGTGGATCCACCAGTGGTCCTATCTTACCTGTGTGAGTTCATGAAAGGTGGCTAGTCATACTCTTCCATCAAGGTACATCTATCTGCCATCTCAGTAGGCTTACCTTTGACTCCTCCCTTGCCGTCCAGGTTGGAAGTCAAGCTTTGTTGGGTCCATATAGCGAGCAAGGCTTTTAAGACGCTGATATTCCAAATATAGCCTAAGGGATGCGAGACGGCTCCTAAGGGTCTTACGGACAAAGGCCTTACAGATGTCACAGGATGTATGGTCATGTTCTGGGCCTAAGTAAAACAAACAGCGCTCATAAGCATTTTTATGTGGAATCTGCCTTCCACACTGGCACTTGCCCTTCCTAGTTGATATTAACTCACAAAACTTAAACACAATAGCAAGTAAGATAATAAAACCCCCCATGGGGTACTTATCTGAAGCACAAACACCACTTTCCGAAGCAAGCGATGACCAGAGCTGAGAGTCAAACATGTGGCAGAATAGTTCAGAGGTAAGTACATGCTGATGTCCGCTTTATACCAGATGTCTGTTTATAGCCGACATTCGCTGTGTGATGCGGCTCGTTGCACGTACCTTGAAATAGCGGTTTAACTTTGGTATAACAGCTGGACGTATGAGTTAACTGGAGGCAGACTCCCTCATGTTATGGATACTGCAGTATATGAATAGAAGGACATGGTTATAGTTACATGGTTGCCATCACCACACTAAGCAGTGGCTTGCAACTCGGACAGTCTATAATATTTCTACTTCCGAACTTCCAACAGTCATTTCATGATAGCAATTTGGACATGGAAGCAGGTACAATGCTCATGTCTGTTAAGAAGGAGACTTTGTATCTGTAAAACATGAAAGAAAGAGGCAAATAAGGAAAGAGCAATGGAAGTGGAACATAGTCAACACCAGGAGCCATAACAAGAGTCCAGACATAGTCTTGGAGAAAAAAAAAAGAGGGGGAAGGAACATGAGAGAAACCTCTAAATACTTCAAGAGAATTAACAGCATCTAAGTGGATAAAGAAAGTGAGAGAAATAGAAGTGGGCTTGAGGACCATCTGAAAATACAGGATGAAGACCTTGTGGGAAACACCAGTATTTTTATTTTCATTGAATGAATGGTGAATGACTGAAGAAAGCTTTCTTCATCAGGATGAAACATTACAATAGAAATCAAGAACATAAGGCAAACCAAAGACAGATTTAAGTTTTATAACAAGAGGCAGGAAAATAAACTACTGGTTAATTGTGCTCTGCGCCTACTCCAAAAGCTAGAAAAACATGCAGATTAAGGTTGTCAAACAGTTACATCTGCTATCATAATTCAGGTTTTATTGTACAAAGTCAGAGTTAAGTTTCATTTTGCTGGATAAATGCTTTCTGAACTGTAGCAGAGAAACTACACTGTTTACCACTCATGAGCTAGTCAAAAGAAATAGCCAGGTGATACAGTTTTGGATAAACACTTTGAAAGCTGACATTTCAGAGGAAGGCAGTCCAATATAATAGGAATTACTTTCGGTACTTTCACTCCAGAAATTCCACATAGTATTTTTATAAAGCTACCTCTTGAAATCAGACTGGGGAAAGGCAGACGTGGAAAATAATTACATTTTAAAAGTAAGGGTGAACTCTCCTTATCAGGTACAATGCTGTATACTTGGGCCTGAAAGATGTCAACTGTCAAATGTATAAAGAAAATTAATGAATTATTTACACTGTAAACACAAGAAAATACTGAAATATGCTTAAGTTGCTAAGCTGCTTTCATCAAGTCAAATTCAGTGCCATAAATAAGGCTATTTCTAAAATTTCAACCCAAAACTTCAAGTTTATATGATGTGATCTTGGCAATATACAAAACATAATGACCACTGACAGGCTTTCATAATAGAAGTCTGAGGCTGCACGTGCAATTAGCCTTAAGATACAATGTGCTATTATGTGGAAGATAACGCCCACAAAAAGGCAAAACAAGAAACTCAAAGCATGAAGCACAGACTAGATATGTACACGCATTCTGCACTCGCCTCTCTCTCGATGCATTACACACATGCACATTTTGCTGCTCTAGTTACTGTATTCTTGCAAAATAGTGAGGAAAAGGCATGCACCTCTTGGTTTATTAGCTAATGTCTGCCCACCTCAGGAACAGTCACATCCTAGCATCATTCATATTAGATTTCTGTGACAAGATAGGTAACCTTAATTTACTATGGGACTGACCTGCTTTGCCCTTCTGGGTGGGGGGCAGTATGAGGGTGACCCAATTGCTTTGTATTCCAAAGATCATTTAATTTTTCAGGAGTGATATAGTGCATGAAACTATAGCATATGTAATACATGACAATATACTGCATTTGTTAGTAAGAGTTTGAGCACACAACAGTCCCTTCTCTGGGTTTTGCATTAACACCTGAGTCCTAGCAATGAGTTGGGCACAGAAGTATTGTTTCAGGGCTCACCTCATTACTTTTCACAGTGATAAATGACTTGGAAGCTATACAACTCTCCAAGTTCAGCTACTGCTTGGGAGAAGCAATGCAACACGTCATTGCAAAAACAGTAGTAAGTATCACTACCAAGTAGTTAACATTATTCCGCGGGATGTTAGGACCATGGCACTACATTACTCAACCATCAAAAAGCTGCAGCAAGGATGGCACAGAATCTTTCAAAAGAACATATTTTTTCATGAGGAAAGACGATTGGAACACTGACAGGGATACTGAATAATATTTATAACCATCATAACAAAAGCTCATGCCCAGGATACTGTTTTACTATAGCAATGAGACTTATTTATGGAGTGGAGACCAGTTACAGCTATCAAGGATTACTGACCTGTTATTAGTAACAAAAAGCTTCCCACTAACTTGCAACATATTTTCAGAGTACCCCATCTTTTTCTAGGCAAGGATTTGCATTTCTGTAAGCTATGCTATTTTACAAGTAAAAAGCTACTTGTTAGTCAACTGTATCCAAGACAGTGTCCTTAGGGCACTAGCAGTCAAGACAAGGTGCAATGAGTGCAGGTTTGTCTTTTCATAAATCAGGCCCTCTTCTCATTTAGTGTAATACAGATAAACTTCAGATATATTATTTATTACAGTTGACCACAAGAAAAAATATTTTACCGAATGATGCAATATTTCAGAAAATAGAAAACAATTTTGCCTCCTTTATCTTCTGTACAGTATCACATTTCCCACATAAAATGCCAGTTGAAAAAAAATGGAAAAGTAATGAAGTAAAATGTTTCCAACCTTGGGGTTGTTTTGTGCAATACACTGGTATGAATGTACTTAAAAGAAACACCACCAACAGTTTTTTTTTCTTCTGTAATGATTTGTTCCATAACTCCAGTAATACATTTAAGACATCTAGCACAAAGCTTTCTGGGCGTAATTTCATCCCAACAAACATGCACTTCCAGAGCTCTATACCTCTTGAACAAATAGACTTTTATAAGAAATAAGTTGAAACTTCTCAATGTTATACTCGTCTAGTACCATTAAACATTTACATACCCCTCAAAGCATCGCCAAACAGCACAATACAGAAGGATAATAAATCTGACAAATGATAAATCTTAGCTTTGATACTACAAAGGATATTGAGTCATCTGACACACAACTGTGATAATAACATAGTTTTATTTAAATAAAAAGGAAACAGAGGTGTTGCAAACTTCATGGGCTTTGGCTGTCAAAATAATTTCCTGTTGCAGGTTATCTCCTCTGTGCACTTT